>NC_085136.1:74149931-74169233 GCF_035046485.1 Aedes albopictus | reverse complement strand
GAATTCACTGTTTACTGCTAAATCAACTAACTCGTCCGAATTGTTAACTCAAACTCTCGATTCTATCTCTGATCCGCGGTAGAATTCAACCGAAATGTCTTCTTCAACATTGTCACTGAACTGTTCATAAACTGACTTAACTACTGACTTTATTTGGGCAGTATCTAGAGGTGTCCAACATGGGATTTCAAGACTTATCCGATATGCTGCCTACTCTAACGTTGAAACTGAACTCCCGACAACTGACTCACAAAAAATTTAAACCATCTCAAAACACTTAAACATTTAAAAGGTTAATACTCACGATACCATCAAATAATGCAGGCTGAATGATGTCCATTGGTCCAGACACTCGGTTCCATACACAGGTTGTTGCGTTGCCATTCCAAATCGGTGCTACGTTGTATTCCACTATCACTTGCGCTGTCACGAATTTCATCTTTTCCATCCAGTCTGTAACATTGTTTTCTTCTCAATTGTTCAAAACTGTTCAATGTTCATGGCTTGCACTGATTCTGACACTGATTTCTTCTTCCAGTCGGAAAATTGGCGTCCCGCTGTTCTAATTGTTGAACAGTTTTTCGCTGTCACCATATTGAACAGCTTTTCGCTGCTGCTCCTCTTGATTCGTCGTAGGGGTTGTTCGTCTACCATTGATATGTGCCTCTTCTTGTTAAATGCCCAGATCAATTGGTTTGTATCAGGTCTCAGATGAATGGTATCGTTGCTTCTCTGTTGTACTGGTTTGTCTTGTAGATGATGTAGTTTATTCTGTTGATGTCGTCTCCTGTGGTGACGTGACCATGAAGTTTTGGTATCCGGATATTACCTCGGTTGAATCGTATTTCCCTGCTTGTAATTTCCGCGCTGTCGTTTGCATACAGAAGAATTAGTTTTACTGTTGCTTTCTGTTGTTTCTCGAAAAAGTGTCTCAAGTTGCCTTCCGAACTGGATTGTTTATCATTGTCGTTTACGGTGTTCTGGTTGATTAATTATCGCCTTCCTTCCACTAGCGTGCGCAGGGTTCTTGCTTAGGGGGGGCACTATAATAATGGTGCAATATATGTATGATCATGGTGCAAAATAGAATGATGGTGTTACACGCAATATGAATTCCCAAGTAGGGGTTTCAACATGTTGTGGTGCTAACATCGCCAAGTACTTCATATTGGGATTCTGGAGAAGGCTTCGGATGGTGATGATTTCAAGGCAATGCGAAACTTTAACATGAAGTCATTATCTCGACTCTTATAAAATTTTATAAACGTATCAAATATTATGGAGAATATCTAGAAAATTATCAATTATAGAAAAAAAAATATTGTCGTTGTGAAAGAATTTTGATCCTAGACAATTAGTGATGCTAGAATTGGAGAATGTCAGAACACCTAGATAGAACATTTTGATCGGAATCCTTGTTGCAATCTACAGAGATTCCTTCAGGATTTCTCCAAAGATTCGTGCATGAGTTCCTCCAAAAATTCCCCCAAAAAATCTTCCAATAATTCCTACAGAAATTCCTCCAGGAAGTTTCATATGTTTCTCCAGAAATTCCTCAAATAATTCTTCCAGGAATTCCTCCAATAAATACTCCAGGAATTCTTTCAAAATTACCTCCAGGAGTTCCTCCTGAAATTTCTCCTAGGAAAACCCTTTGGAAATGTCTGCCAGGATTCCCCCCATATTTCCTCCAGGGATTCCTCTAGGAATTGCTCCACGGAATCCCCCAAAAAATCCTAAAGGAATTTCTGAAGAATATCTTCCTGGAATTCCTCGAGAAATTCCTCCAGGAGTTCCTTCAGAAAATTATCCAGGAAATTCTCAACGAATTTCTTCAGGAATTCCTTCAGGGATTCATCCATGAATTATTTCAAAAAATCAAATAACGCCAGAAATTTCTACAGGAATTCATCAAAAAAAATCCTCCAAGAATTCCTCCAGGGATTTCTCCAGAAAATCCTCTAGGAATTTCTGCCAGAATTTCTCCAGAGAATCATAAAAGAATGTCTCCCGGAACTTTTCCAAAAATTTCGCCAGGAATCTCTACAGGAAATCCTCCACAGATTCCTCCAGTAATTTCTTCAGGATTCTTTTCAGGGATTCCTTCAGAGATTCAATAATGAATTTCTTCAGAAATTCCTCCAGATATTCCTTTAGGAATTCCTCGAGGGGTTCCTTCAGACATTTCTTTAGAAATTCCTCCAATATTCAACCAGTGATTTCTTTCAGGAATCCCTCCACGGATTCCTGCAGAAAATCCTAAAGGAATTTCTTCCAAAACTCTTCCAGGAATATCTCCAGGCAATCCTCCAGGAATTTCTGAAGTTTTTTTTCCAGAAATTTCTTAAGGAATTTCTCCAGGGATTCATTACTGAATTTCTTCAGAAATTCCTCAGAAATTTCTTCCAGAAATTCCTCCAGGAATTCCTTCAGAAATTCCTCGAGTAGTTCTTTCAGACAGGAAGCCTCATATATTTCTCCAGAAGTTCCTCAAATAAATCCTCCAGGAATTCCTCCAGTAACTACTCCTAAAATTCCTCCAGAGATCCGTCCTGACATTTTTCTAGGAAAAATCCTGAATGTCTGTCTGTCAGAATTTCCCCAATATTTCCTCCACGGATGCCTCCATAACATGCTAAAGGAATTTCTCACGGAATTCTTCCAGGTATTCCTCCAGAAATTTCTCCACGGATTTTTCCATGGATTCCTCCAGGAAATTCTCAAACAATTTCATCAGAAATTCCTCCATGGATGTCTTCAGAAATTCCACAAAAAAATCCTCCACAAATTCCACCAGGAATTTTTTTCAGAAATTTGTCGAGAAAGAACTCCTGATATTCCTCCAGCAATTCCTTCAGAAAATCCTCTAAGAATGTCTGCTTGAGTTCCCCTAGAATGTCTCCCGGAACCCTTCCAAGAATTCCTCGAGGAATTACGCAAGGAATTTGTCCAGGAAATCCTCCACGGATTCCTTCAGGATTTTTTCCAGCAATTTATAAAAGAATTCCTGCAGGAATTCATTCATAAATTTCTTCAGAAATTGCTCAAAAAAATCCTCCAGGTATTCGTTCAGAATTTGCTGGAGTAGTTCCTTCAGACATTCCTCCAGAAATTTCTCCGAGATGCCTCCAGGGATTTCTCCCCGAAATTCATCCATGGACTCAACCAGAAAATCCTAAAGTAATTTCACCCAAAACTCTTCCAGGAATTCCTCCAGGAGTTCCTCGAGTGATTCAGCGAGAAATTTCACCAGGGAATCCTCCACGGAATCCCCCAGGAATTTTTCCAGCATTTTTTCCTGAAATTTCTTCAGGAATTCCTCCAGTGATGCAGTAATTAATGTCTTCAAGAATTCCTCCAAATATTCCTTCAGGCATTCCTCCATTAATTTTCCAGAAAGCCTCATATATTTCACCAGAAATTCCTCAAATAATTCCTCTGGTAAATACTCCAATAATTCCTCAAGAGATTCCTCTTGAAATTTTCTTTTAGGAATGACTGTCAGAATTCCTACAATATTTTTTCTAGGGATTCCTCCAAGAATTGATCCTCGTATTCCTCCAGATAATCCTAAATGAATTTTTAACGGAACTCTTCCAGGAATTCCTCCTAGAATTCCTCGAAAAAATTCCCTCCAGGAAATTCTCAAGGCATTTCTTCAGGAATTCCTCCGAGGACTCATCCATGAATTTCTGCAGAAATTCCGCAAAAAATCCTCCGGGAAATCTTAAGAAATTTCTGCTTAAGGAAGAGCGCCAGAAATTCTACCAGGAACTCCTCCAGGGATTCCTCTAAAAAATCCTCTGGGAATTTTCACCAAAACTACAGGGATTTCTCCTTGCATTCCTCAAAGAATTGCTCAAGATCTTTTTCTAGGAGTTTCCTAAGGAGATCCTGAAGGGATTTGTTAAGAAAATTCTTCAGAAATTCTTAAAAAAAATCCTGCAGAAATTCCTCGAGGAGTTCCTTCAGAAATTTCTCCATGAAGCCTCATATATTTCTCCAGAATTTCCCCAAATAATTCATCCAGTTAATACTCCAGAAATTTCGTCAGAATTACCTCCAGGAATTCCTCCAGAGATTCCTCATGAAATTTCTTCTAGAAAAAATCCTCTAGGAATGTCTGCCAGAATTTCTTCAATATTTCCTCCAGGGATTCTTCAAGGAATTGCTCTACAAATTCCTCCAGAGAATCTTGAAGGAATGTTTCCCGGAACCCTTCCAAGAATTTCTTCAGGGATACCTCCATCGATTCCTCCAGGAATTTCTCCAGGATTTTTTACAGGAATTCCTTCAGAAATTCCTCCCTCAATGGATTCCACCAGAAATTTCTCAAGGCATTCATCCAGGGATTTTTTCCAGAAAATCCTTCACGGAATCCTCCACATAATCCTAAATCAATTTCTCCTAGAACTCTTCTAGGAATTCCTCCAGGGATACTTCCATGGAATCCTCATGAAATACCTCCAGGGATTCCTGCCGGAATTCCTACAGAAAATTCTTTAAGAATTTCTACCAGAATTCCTCCAATATTGTCTCCAGGGCTTCTTCCAGAAATTCCTAGACTAATTCCTCCAGAAAATCCTAAAAGATTTTTTTCCGGATCTTTTCCGGGAATTTCTCTAGGAATTCCCCCAGAGATTTCTTCGGGAATTCATCCATGAGTTTCTTCAGAAATTGCTCAAAAAAATCCTTCATTAATTTCTCGAGGACATTCCTCCAGGAAGCTTTATATATTTATCCAGAAATTCCTTAAAGAATTCATCCAGGAATTTCTCTAGTTATTCCTCTAAGAATTCATAAATGAATTCCTCCAAAAAATCCTGAAGAAATTTCTCCCGGAACTCTTCCTGAAATTTCTCGAGAATTTTTTCCAGGGATTCCTCCATGGATTTCGCCAGTAATTCCATCAATGAGTTTCTTCAGATATTCCTCAAAAATCCTTCTAGGAAATCTTTCAGAAATTGCTAGAGGAGTTCCTTAAATCATTCCTCCAGGAAGCCGCAAATATTTCCAGAAGCCAGAAATTTTTCAAAGAATTCCTTCAGGAAATCCTCCAAATTTTTTTCCAGGAATTACTTTATTTTTTCAGGAATTTCTCCAGAAAAACCTTTGAGGATTCTTCCAGAAATTTTTCTAGGAATTCTCCAGGGATTCATCTTTGAATTCCTCCACAGATTCCTTCAGGAATCCCTCCTAGGATTACAGCAGGGATTTTTCCCGGATCTTTTCTGGGAATTTCTCCAGGAATTTCTTCGGGAATTCATCCAGGAATCCATCCATGAGTTTCTTCAGAAATTACTCAAAAAAAAAAATCCTTCACAAATTCCTCGAGGAGTTCCTCTAGACATTCCTCTGGGAAGCCTTAAATATTTGTCCGAAATTCCTTAAAGAATTCATCCAGGAATTTCTCTAGTTATTGCACCAAAAAAATCTTCAGGAATTTATCCAGAAATACCTCCCGGAATTCAAACATGGATTCCTCCAGGAATTTCTCCAAAGATTCCTCAAGAAAATCATCCAGGAATTTCTCCAGGAATGTTTCGCAAAAAATACATCAAAGAATTCTTTCAGAAATTTCTCCAGGAATTCCTCCATTATCCCTTTAAAAATTCCTTCGTTAATTCCATCTTGAATACCTTCGGAAATTTCTACAGAGATTTCTCCAGGAATTTCTAAAAGGACACCTAAAGGAATTCCAACTCGGATTTCTCCAGAAAATCCTGAAGAAATTTCTCCCGCAACTCTTCCAGGAATTCCTCGAGAAATTTCTCCAGGGATTTCTACAGACATTTTTTCAGGATTTATTTTTTTTTCTGGAATTTTTCAACGAATCTGTCCAGAAATTTCTCCTGGGACAACTATAAAAATTTCGCTATTAATTTCTCCGGAAAATCATCTTAAAATTCTTCATGGATTCCTCCAAGAATTCCTCTAGGTATTCCTACAAGAATTTATACACGGATTTCTTCAGAAAAAAATTTCTCCTGGAACTGTTCCAGCAATTCCTCGAAAAATTTCTTCAGGTATTCCTCCATAGATTTCGCCAGGAATTCCTCCAGGGATTCATCAATGAATTTCTTTAGATATTGCTCAAAAATCCCTCTAGGAATTATTTTGCTCGAGGAGTTCCATTAATCATTCCTCCAGGAAGCCGCAAATATTTTTCCAGAAATTTTTCAAAGAATTCCTTCAGAAAATCCTCTAGAAATTCTTCCAGGAATTCCTACATTTTTTTAGGAATTTCACTAGAAAAACCTCTAGGGATTCTTCCAGAAGTTTCTCTAATAATTTTCCACGGATTGATCCTTGAATTGCTTTACGGATTCCTTCAGGAATTCCTCCTAGGATTACAGCAGGGATTTCTCCAGGAATTTTCCAAAGCTTTCTCTAGGATTTTCTCTATGAATGTCTCCAGGGATTCCTCCAAGTATTCCTCCTGAAAATCTTCCAGAAATTCTTCCGATGAATCTTAAAAGAATGCCTCCAGAAATTCCTCCAAGAATTTTTTCGCGGATTCTTCCAAAAAATCCTTCAGGAATGACTCCACTGATTCCTCCAGAAATTGCTCCACAAATTCCTCCAGTGATTTCTCCAGTAATTTCTGCAAGGGTTCGTTATTGAATTCCTCGAGTAATTCTTCCACAAATTCATGCAGGAAGCTTTCCAAAAAATCCTTCAGGAATTCCTCCAGCAATTCATCCATGAATTATTTCATGGATTCCTTCTTTTACCCCTCCAGTGTTTCATCCTGTAATTCACGGATTCCTTCAGGAATACCTTCAGAGATTCCTCCAGAAATTCTTCCAGGAATTTCTCCAGGGTTTCTTCCAGGAATGCCTCCAGAGTTTACTCCAGGGGTTCGCTAATGAGCCCCTGCTGGAACTCTTCCAGAAATTTGTCCAGGAGTTTTTTGAAATACTTCTCCACAAATTCCTCCATGAATTCTTTCACGAATTCCTCTAAAGATTCCCCCAGGAAATTCTTCAAGGATTCCTTTAGGAATGCCTCCAGGGAATTCCTTCAATATTTTTTCCAGCAATTCCTTGAGTAGTACCTCCTGCAAGTTCTACAGGAATTTCTCTAGACTCCTCTTCCAGTATTTGAGAGCTTCGTTCAAGAATTCTTTCAAGCACTTCTTTAGTAAAGTAATGCCTTCAGGGATTCCCCCAGAAAGTCCTTCAAGGATTCCTCCTGAAATTTCTCCAGAGATTGCTCCTGGAATGCAACGGATTATTGCTCCAGATATTTCTCGAGCTGGTAAAGTGATCTCAAAATGATTCACGGAATGCTGTTTTGATGCGCGAATCACAAAATGGTACCTATATAAAATGCAATTGTGGATGATACAATGAACACCAAGAAGGTGCATAGAATTTTAAAAACGTGTGTGATGTGAGTATTGTACATTATATACCTTAATGATCAAGGGAACGTCGAGATAGTGCATGCGTGGCAAGTAATTGCAATTTGATTTATAGAATATAGAAGAAGATGAAACGTAAGATTTGGAGATGGTGTAAACATAAAAATGTTGGTGCTGCGTTAAAATCAAATTGCTTGCGGCAATAAAGGTGCATGATGTCACCGTGGTGTATAGGATCTTCTGATAACACTGAGTTCATTGGTATGGTGCATTAAATGCTGATATGGAGCATGTCATTCAAAGATGGCGCTTGATGTCAGTATGATGCATTAGAGTTGACATCGTAAAAGAAATGCAATTTCGATGTACCAAACTTCATACAATAATAATGGTGCAATAGATGCCTAGATGATATAGTGAACGCCACGATTACGCATTAAAAGCTTTAGTAATACATGAAATTAAACGATGGTGCATTATTTCGCAATTAGACACATATTTGATTTAAAGATGGTATCAGGTATCAGGTATCAGTAGGTCGGCTCTAGAGGCACGTTCTCCTCCATTTGGGAAATTTGTGCCATCGCCATGAACACGAGCCTATTCATCATTTACCTGACGGAAAAGGGAAGGAAAAAGGATAGGAGATGGGAAAGGACAGGTAAGGGAATAGGATCGTCATACTCGCAAAAGCGTACCACAATGGGTTCACATAACGTCCTGAAAAGGACACTGTAATAACGCATAAGCGTGCCACAATGGGTTCGAACAGCGCCCTGAGAAGGGCACTGTGATAATGCATAAAGCGTAAAGAGAGCCTATAGCTCTTTACCACAGCGGGTCAAGAACAACAGAACGTCCTGAAGATTCAGGTTTCTGAAGTCAGTTTCACTTAATAAGTGTTTCCCGAGTACTCGGAAACGCAATTGCGCAAAAGCTGGACAGTTACATATTAAATGATACGAAGTTCCATAATCGGATTCACAGCTATCACATGCAAATGAATCAGCTTGCTGAATATTCGCCATGTGATAACTGAGTCGGCAGTGGCCAGTCAATGCTTTGACCAGCATGCTGCAATTCTGCTTTGACAGATTTGTTAGATACTTTGCCACCCCTAGAGATGGCTCAGTACAATACAATTTTGTTTGACGACATGACTCCAAACTATTCCAGTATTGTTTGTGCTGAGTGGCAGCCCAGGTGTCAATCTGAAGCTTCACCCAACACTTGGATACCGGAATAGCTGGCTCAGGGCCAATGAAGTCATGTGATGCTCCAGTGCGAGCTAACTCATCAGCCAATTCATTTCCAGCGATGGAAGAATGGCCAGGTACCCATACAAGGTGAACAGCGTTTGCTGAATTCAGCTCCTCAATTTGAGTTCGACAAGCGATAACTATCTTCGACCTGGAGTTGGCCGAAGCAAGTGCTTTAATAGCAGCCTGGCTATCTGAACAGAAGTATATTACTTTGCCCATTACGTGCTGCTGAAGTGCTGATTGCACTCCGCACATAAGAGCAAAGATTTCGGCCTGAAAAACGGTGCAGTGTCTGCCAAGTGAATAAGACTGATACAGCCTTAGTTCACGAGAATAAACACCAGCACCTGCTCGACCTTCTAGAAGGGAGCCATCAGTGTAACATACGATGCCGTCTGAAATACTTCTCTCCAGATAACCAGATGTCCACTCTTCCCGGGAAGGGAATTTCGTGGAAAATGTCCTATATGGAAAATTACAAGCAATTGTAAGATCACTTGGAGCAAGGACAACTTTGTCCCAATTCACCAAAAGTGGAAACAACGAGGTGTGTGTTGAACTGCGGTTCACAGGAGTTTCCTCTAGTAAACCGAGTACCCATAGACGGTAAGTGCAAGAAAGTGCTTCTTGTTTGAGATGAATGTGTAGTGGGACAACGTCAAAGAGAACTTCGAGCGCTGCCGTGGGAGTTGAAGAGAACGCTCCAGACATCGCCATTAAGCACATCCTTTGGAGATGGCCTAACTTTGATTGGACCGTTCTCACTTCGCCCTTTTGCCACCACACAAGACATCCATAGGCCAATATTGGCCGAACAACAGTTGTGTAGATCCATTTGATATACTTGGGTTTTAGACCCCAAGTTGTACCAAAGGTTCGCCGGCATTGCCCGAAGGCCATACAAGCTTTCTTGATTCTGAACTCAACATGAGGTGTCCAGGAAAGCTTGGAATCAAGAATGACTCCAACGTACTTTACCTGTTCAGTCACATTGATTTCAGAATCAAAGAGACGTAAAGTTCGAACACCATTACGGTTTCGCTTTTCCGTGAAAAGAACAATAGATGTTTTACTCGGATTTACCGAAAGGCCATATTGGCGACACCAACCCTCAACTACCTGAAGAGCGTTTTGCATCAGGTCGAAAAGGGTGCTGATGCACATACCGACTAACAATGTTAGGTAGTCGTCGGCAAAACCATAAGTAGGAAAACCGCTATTATTGAGTTGCCTCAATAGCGTATCTGCTACGAGATTCCATAAAAGTGGTGATAAGACTCCCCCTTGGGGGCATCCACAAACACTCAATTTCCTAATCGCCGCTTGACGCAATGTCGAGAAGAGATGTCGGTTTTTGAGCATTTGGTGAATCCAATTGGAAATCATTGGAGATATACCATGACTCCGTGCGGCTTCCAATATGGCATCGAAAGGCACGTTGTCAAAGGCACCCTCGATATCTAAGAAAACACCCAAGCAGGATTGCTTTTGAGCGAATGCCTTCTCGATATCGTAAACAACTTTGTGTAAAAGAGTCACAGTGGACTTTCCAGATTGGTAAGCATGTTGGTTCACATGAAGAGGCACATTGGCCAGATAAACATCACGGATGTGATGATCCACAATGCGTTCTAAGCATTTCAGAAGAAAAGAGGTCAAACTGATAGGTCTGAAGCTCTTTGCTTCTTCATACGACGCGCGACCCACTTTCGGAATAAACTTCACAGTAATATCCCGCCAGGATTTGGGAATATACCCTGTAGCAAAACTGCAAACAAGTAGTTGTTTCAAAACATGTTTGAAATGATCAAATCCCTTCTGAAGCAAAATAGGATAAATCCCATCTGCCCCAGGAGATTTGAAAGGAGCAAAGCTATTAAGTGCCCATTCAATCGATTCTAAAGTTATGATACTCCGAGCCGAAGCTAAAGAATCATAACTACAAGAAAAGACATCAGGTTCATCCGAAGATGTAATATCCACACATCCGGGGAAGTGTGTACTGAATAAACATTCTAAAACTTCCTCATCAGAGGAAGTGAAATCACCATTTGGCAAACGAAGTTCGTTCACTTGAAAATCCTTAGATTTTGCAAGGATTTTGTTCAATCGACTGGCTTCACTCAGACTGGAAACATTTGTACAAAGGTTTTTCCAGCCGGATCGTTCAGCAGACCGAAGAGCTTTCTGGTAGGCCTTGCGAGCCGACCTGAAAGCCTCCGATCCAGCCGAACGTCGTCTGTTCCAACTCTTTCTACATTGTTTCCTAAGCTTCGCCAGATCGGAGTTCCACCAAGGGGTTCCTCTTGTGGTCTTCACAGACCGCAGAGGGCAGGCTTCTTCAAAAGCTTCCATGATGAAGGCCGTTGTGGTATCAACGGCATCATCTAAATCACTTGGAGTGTCAATTGATGGTGAGTATCCATGAAATTTGGCTGCAATCAAATCGGTAAAGAGATCCCAGTTGGTTGACCGGGGATTCCTGAAACGCAAAGTTTGCGAAGTAAAATTCACATGTTCAAACAAGATGTAACGATGATCAGATAAAGATTCTTCATCTGACACATGCCAATTGGTCAGCTCATGACTAATTCTGCTAGAGCAAAGCGTTATGTCTAACACTTCCTCTCTACCAGATACCATGAAGGTTGGGCGGTTGCCTATGTTAAGTAATCCAAGATCTGTACTACTCAAGTATTCCATCAAACTGGAGCCTCTCAAATTGATGTCTGAGCTGCCCCAGATTATATGGTGAGCATTAGCATCACTACCAACAATTAGCGGAAGGCCTTTTGAAGTGCAGTATGCAATGACTTGCTTGAAAGCATCCGTAGGGGATGGTTCACCATGCGGTAAATAAACCGAACAATAAACGTATTTCCTGTTGAGGTTTCCAACAGATACATCTATTATGATAGCACATACATCTCTGGTAGTTAGTTCAGAGATGAGTGTAGCAACGATTGCGTTGTTGACAAGCACACATGCTCGAGGCATGACACGTGAGTTTGCCATTTCATTTTTACTGAAAGTAGCAAACACCGGATTGACAAGGTTTCCTAAATAGAAATTCCCCTTACGAAAGTAAGGTTCTTGGACTAACGCCACTTGGGCTGTACCATTTTGCATAAGTCTACAAAGATTGATCGTTGCTGTTCTTTTGTGCTGAAGATTGATCTGAGCTATCCTAACCGTAGCCACTACCCAAACTAGGCAAGATTAAACTCTTAACAATCACAGCACAAAAAAGAACAGCAACAATAAAGCCAGATCGGTATCGAATTGAGTGCGCCAAAGGCGAGGATGCACAGAATACACTGTGTAAAACGCATAATGCGAAACCATATAGGTGAAAATTTAAACTAATTAATAACATCTTCATAATCCCGCCCTTATTCAGCCTCAAGTATGAGATTGAAGAAGGGCAGCTGATTGTCTCGGAGAAACACAAGGTCCACCGCGCTATTGCTCCGGTTAGCACAGTAAGGGCAAATACTGTGGAGGGTGCCCTGGTACTCCACAGGCTCCGTTTGCGGTTAGGTTTTTATTAGACCCCCCTAGCCATTCATTCCTAGGCACGGTAAGCATAAAGCCGCATAACACCATGAATTAGGGGTCACCTGATTAGTGGATTCCTACCACTGGAACAGGCGGTCCGTAGTGCTATTCTTAGCCAGTTGAACTAACCGCTACCGACACTACACAGCTATCTAGGCTGATCGGGAAAAGAAGTTGATATTGGTGATCAACTTCATACGGGCCCGAAAAGCCGTCAACATCGCTGATATGGAGCATGTCATTCAAAGATGGCGCTTGATGTCAGTATGATGCATTAGAGTTGACATCGTAAAAGAAATGCAATTTCGATGTACCAAACTTCATACAATAATAATGGTGCAATAGATGCCTAGATGATATAGTGAACGCCACGATTACGCATTAAAAGCTTTAGTAATACATGAAATTAAACGATGGTGCATTATTTCGCAATTAGACACATATTTGATTTAAAGATGGTGCCTGAGATGGTGCCTAGATGATTCTGTGAACATCATGATGGTGCCTGGAATGAATGATGTATGTATGGTGCATTAGCTTCACCATGATTCTGTTATACTCGTCATGTTTCATATTAAGGTACACATGCAATTCGTGCAAAGGTGCAGGAAACTCAATGTGGCACAGAAATCAACATGTTCCAGGTACGTGGAATACTATTTTGTATGCGAAATGCCAAAATGGTGCATCAAATTCAAATGTAAACCACATCATAATGGTGCATAAGATACCTAGATGGTATAATGAATGCCAAAATGGTGCATGGAAAGCTTTGAAGAAGGCGTATGATGCTAGTGTGCTGCATTAGTTGTCGCCGTTATTCAAAGATTATCAACATGTTGCATGGTTAGGTGCACGAATTGCAAAAATGGTGCATAGATTACAAAATATAAGTATTTTATGTGATGCTCACAACATAATGGTGCATCAGATGCCTAGATGATATAGTAAACGCTGAAATGGTGCTTGGAAAGCATTGATGGTGCATGAAATTTAATGATGCTGCATATCAGTATGATGCATTAGATTTCTAGTTGATTAAAAGACAGTGCATGAGACCAGTATAATGCGTGGATACCTAGTTCATTCTGTGGACGCTTTGAAGAAGGTACATGATGTTAGTGTGCTGTATTCGTTGTCACCGTTATTCAGCGACACTCGCCATTGTGTATGGCTAGGTGTACGAATTGCAAAAATGTGGTGCCGAAGTCATCATGGTTCACGTACATGTATTACAGTTTTGGAATACGAAATGCCAAAATGGTGCATGTTATTCGAATATGGTGCTGATATCACTGATTAGTTAAAAGATGGTGCGTGAAATTAGCCTAAAAATGATTCTGAGAACTCATGGGTGTGCATGAGATACTAAGAAATTGTATGTATCAGGGGTGCATTTGTTGCCACCATGATTCAGTGATTTTCAACATTGGGTGGTTAGATCCAAAATGCAAGAATTGCAAAAATGATGCACAGAATTTAATGTGGTGCGGAAGTTAACATGGATCAGGTACATGGAATACAATTGGGTGTACGATATGGCAAAATGGAGCTTCAAATTCAAATTCAAATGTGAATTAAATGCTTAGATGACGCGTGAGATGGTTCTTAGATATTTATGTGATCATCATGGTGGTGCATGGAATGCAAAGGAGCTACATGATGTCTGTATGGTGCATTAGTTTTACCATGATTCAGTTATACTCAACAAATTCCATATGTAGGTGGACGAATTGCAAAAATGGTGCAGGAAACTCAATACGGCACAGAAATCAACATAGTCCAGGTACAATGAATGCTATTTTGTATGCGAAATGCCGAAATGGTGCATCAAATTCACTTGTGCATCACATCATAATGGTGCATAAGATGCCTAGATGATATAGTGAATGCCAAAATGGTGGTTGGAAAGCTTTGAAGAAGGTGCATGATACTAGATGATGCATTAGTTGTCACCGTTTTTCGAAGCTTATCAATATGGTTAGGTGCACGAATTGCAAAAATGGTGCATAGCATACAAAAAGAAATGTATTTTATGTGATGCTCACGGCATTACGGTGCTTTAGATGCCTAGATGATATGATAAACGCTGAAATGGTGCTTGAAGAGCTGTGATGGTGCATGAAGTTTCATGATGGTGCATATCAGCATGAGGTATTAGATACTTAATTGATAAAAAGACATTTCATTCGATCATCATAATACGTGAATACCTAGATCATTCTGTGGACATCATGATGGTGCATTGAAAGCTTTGAAGAAGGTGCATGATGTTAGTGTGCTGTATTAGTCGTCACTGTTATTCAGTGATACTCGTTGTTTTGTATGGCTAGGTGCACGAATTGCAAAAATGGTGCTTAGAATTCAATGTGGTGCCGAAGTCATCATGGATCACGTACATGGAATACAGTTTTGGAATACGAAATGCCAAAATGGTGCATGTTTTTCAAATGTGGTGCTTACATCACTGATTAGTTACCCAGACAACCAGTAATCGTATAAGATGTTGCATAAGATGCTAAAGTGGAGGCGATATGCGTGCATTTTACATGCGCCTAAATGAAGGCATGCACGCATATGGCCTCCACTTTATCATCTTATGCAACATGTTATACGATTACTGGTTGTCTGGGTAGAAGATGGTGCGTGAGTTTAGCCTAGATGATTCTGAGAACATCATGGTTGTGCATGAGATACTAAGAAATTGTAAGTGTCAATGGTGCACCATAGCTGCGTGGTAAGATCCAAGGTGCTTGAATTGCAAAAAATGGTGCATAGAATTTTTTTATAAAAGGGGGGGCAAGTGCCCCCCCCCTAGCCCCCCCCCCCCTGTGCACGCTAGTGCTTCCTTCTGAATTTTGTTGGTGTTGGATCAATCTCAATAGTGATGCGAATATTGTTGTCTTTGACCTGGTGCGAATTGTGGAACTGTTGCATACTCTTTAAAGAGTTTGTAATTGGTTGACTTAAATTCCAAAACTTTTGATGTTGTCGAAATGTTGCATTCCTGATTATGGTTACTGTTAATTGTTGTTGTATGAAGCACAGAGTAAGTGCTTTTTCAATGGTGAATGTAATGCGGTTGGTCAACATTACATTATATCGGTTAATTTGGAAAACTTTGAAGACGTCCTTCTCTCATCATATGTCTGTATGGTACGTTGTTGTAGTCCATCATAAGATGTCGTAACACTTATCGCGGCTGCTCCGTTCAATACCTGCTGCAATCTATTAAGGTTTTCGACGTTTTAGCCTGAGTGATCTTCGTGGTCTTTACGGCCGTTGGTTCTGGATTGTTCTTATACAGTCCATTTGCACACATTTTTCAAAAATTTGTTCTCAAAGAGTCCATTTACTTTACGTGTTCGTCAACTTATTCACTTTAACATATGCTTTTAACTATTCGCACTACTGTTTTATTCGCACGTGATACCCATTTTCTTGATTTGCACAGTTTCGTACCAGTCAAAAATGACGCACAATCTAAAAACCGAAATTTTTTTACGCTGTCACCACTGAGATTCGATAAGAGCTTCCTTCTGTATTCTTCATTGCGTCACAACTTGTCCACCTGGATGTCGATTTTCTTGAACTAATCGACAAGTTCTTCGATTTCTCTGTGGAGATCACTCACTGACTGTATACTATAACTTTCACTTTCACTCTAGTTAGGTTGTGCTTTTTAGGGCGTCAACCACACCAACACTACTGATTGCCAATAACAGCGCAATAGTGGGCTCCAGAGGTTTTTGTCGCGTGTCGGCGTTGGTGTTGAATCCTATTATACTCTGGATTTGTCCGGGTTCCGATGAGGAAATCTCCTTCCTAGGAAAATCCGTGAATGCGGTCTGGATGTTCCAGGTGGAAAATTGAGTTATCATGATGGGTACTCCTACAATATGCACTGTAAATGGGTTTCTCATTAAGTATGAAAATTGGCTAGGCCATCACATACTTTCCTTGCTAACATAATTTTTATTTGATCCTGTGTCAATTAGAATTCCTAATGTTTTTTGGGTCTTCTCGTTACCCATACGGTACTTGTGTAGTACATTTCGATGTACAGTAACGAGGAAGTCATCCTAAAAAAATTAATTCAATCTTGCTTTTGTTATTTCCTTCAGGGATCCGTTTTGGAACGGCTTCTTCCTTTTCTGGATACTCTTCGGAGATGTATCCGTTGTCGATCTTGATAAAAGTCGTCGAAGTATTCGAAATATTCTTGGTCTTCCTCAGTTGTGGTTTTGTTTAGCCTGGTGCGTTACAACGGATGTCTAGATGAGTTTTGGGGCCTCTTACTATAATTGATTTGTCCGCTTCTGATGGATGAATCAACTCCCATAGGCACTGGTTTTGGGTTTCTTACAGGGATTGGTGGTCCATTATTCCTGAAAGGCCTAGTTTGGAAAAGGTTTTGCACTCCATCCGAGTGATTTAGCCGTCCGGGTTACTTCGGCACGAGAAGTCCGTGGATGCGTTCGGGATAAGTTTTCGAATTTTATGATATTATGGCTCAGCCTCTCTCTGATGATCACTAAAATCTTTAATTACAACACAAGAGTGCCTATTCGGGCGCCAGTAAAAATATCCTTAAACCGGAAGTGCTTTTTGAAAAGTTAACTTAGAGCTAGGCTCCTGCTTTATTGAGAACTACTGAAGAACTGAGTTTTGCTTTGAGACCATGTCTCGTATTTATACTATGAACTAAGTTACAATTGTTTTATTGTTATTGACTCGTGTTTACCATTAATCTATTTATGCTTCGCGAAAGGTCAACTGTACTGCATAGGCGCGAAGTTAACTAACACGCGAAGAATCGAATTGTTACGGGATCGTCCGTAAAATGCCAGTTCGCCACTCTGCTGTTTTCGGCAATAGCTACGCCTTATAGTTCGTATTTATGTAGAGATTACTATTAATGTCTCCTCTCTGGAGCCACCATGTAAGATTACGGACTTGCGTAGTTCAAGGATCGAATTGTTACCGGATCCGTTAAACTTATTATGTGAATTTTGACAATTTTGGAAATCAGGCTTCAGGCTGAAAGTCTTTTAATAGTTTGTCAAGTTTTTGGCCCTCACTAATTTTGTATGGCATATTTTGGCAATTTGTTCGTTTCAATTTGATTTTCTAGGGAATTTATCATTAGCTTGAACACTAGAACGACTTATGGGACCAACCACCAAATTTTTCATTCTTCTATCATGGAGAAAGCTAGTTTGCAGACTCTGTCCTGTCACGGTCGCCATGTAATATATGTCTTTCTTCTGGTTTGTGATTTGCTGCTATGCGCTCACTTGCGGCACTTCCACTTTGCCTCCAAAATCACACTAAACCGCCCCGTACGAAGATGAGCACAATCAAATCGACGACAACGACGCGACTAGTATATTTACATTTCACTTAAACTAAGTTCCCTACGCTGTGTGTTTTGAAAAAGCTGAGAAATCATTCTCGGTAATAAACAGTCCGAGTGGACTGTGGAATAGCAAACACAAAAACTGTGTGCGCAAGCACAAAATGTACTTACCGTTTATTATTTTACATTTCACACTTCTTAACACTTATTCTGGGCCAGAAGGGCTTTTAAATGATTATTAACGCTTCGTTTCTATTGGACTGTATGAGTCATCCATCAAGAGTGTCCCCTCTAAATGGTTCATCATACCCTTCAATGATACGTCTCGAATCTCAGCCAGGGAGGGACAATTTGTTAAATCCTTCATCCAAGTAACCTCGCTGGGGGTCTTAGCTGGGAGGTTCATCCATTCCCCTGTAATCAACCTGATTCCTGTTTCGCCGCAAACCTTCAACTGACAAGCACCGGACAGATTAGTTGCTACTAAATCATTGGAGTAAAACCCAGTTTTATTAAAATTTGGGACATAGACATCGATAGGTGTCCTCTGTGTACATACCTTGTTAATGCTACTGGAGTTCATCCATATCGTGTCCAAAGTGGTTAATTTACATGGAGGTGTTGAACAAGAACCCCCAATGAAGCGGGAATCAATAAATATTTGACTGTACGGATCTACAGTTATGGACGCCTCTGAGATCTGTATGTTGATGGAGGATTCTGTATTCACTCCCATCCACCCACAATTTTCAACAGGGAAACCAAGTCCAGAGTGGTGGTTCGTTCTGTACAGTCTCACCGTCTCGATACATTCCGACACTGTAGGTAAAGGTGGGTGGATCTTGTGTGTCAATGTCCTGCCCCGTGCGCTGCGCGGCACGATCGTACTTATCGCACATTTTCTGCTGACTTCGCAGGGTGTTGTTGAACTTTATTGGTGGCACATTTTATGCTGATGCTTGGTGGCAGTTCTTTCTTTCGGTGAAGAAACTGCCATCTCATAGGGTCGTTACGCATTCTGACTTTATGTATCTCCATTTTCTCCCCCCTTTGGGACGAGGGCGTAGTCTTCCGTTCCAAACCAGCAGCACTGCGCTCGCTATTAGTCACATCAAACCTATTAATTATATTCTTAAAACGTTTCAAACCACCAAAAATAAAATGCCCTCCTTCCTACGAGTAAATTATTGATCAAGTCAGTCACGAAAGGACTTTTCACCGTGGATCTTCTCGTTAAGCCAGTCGATAATCGTTTTGTTCACGTGGCCAAGAGCGACACCCACGGCACCTAATATGTACATCTAAGTTTAACAGATGGGGCTCAATTGCAATCAGACCCTGCTTCAACCCATCGACGAATGGGTCAGGCCACCTTAAACCACGAGGGCCCACTTGATCCAGAAATATCATGTACCCTTTCGTGCCATCAACAAAAGCTTCAAGGTTTGCGTAGCCTTTGAACCTCCGACTGTCAGCAAAAACGATACAATTAAGCTCCACAACCCCGTCGAAATCAGGTTTCCCGACCCTGGTCCGTCTGCGAATACCACTCTTCGGCAGATCGTTGACATAGTTGTAATACCAGGAGGTCCAGTGTACTTTCATTTTGTGACCATCCTTGGTCGGTGTCAAGATTGTGAAATAGGGGTTCGCTTTCCTCTGAACCTTCTTCACGTACATGAGGGCATTGGTCAAAACAGTCCAATCTGTGGAGGCTGCCGTATCTGCTTTGAGGTGGTAACCCTCTTCATCCAGCC
>NC_085136.1:74071138-74149431 GCF_035046485.1 Aedes albopictus | reverse complement strand
ACATCCAGTCATAAACAAATCATAGCAAGTCGTTAACTCCAAACAACGGCGAACGCCGTGGCTCAAGTTACATAGAATAAAATTGCAACCATATGCGGCTTAAGTTATACGCGCCGAGGCTACAGCACTTGGACCTTTCCATATTCCTTTTCCACCCATATGCGAACGCCCTTACGTTGCGCATATTGGGATAGGACCACCAAGGCACACAAAACGCCGACCTTGCGAAGATGCACATATTGCTCAGTCACACACTCCAGTTGTCTCATTCTAACCAATGTGTAAAATAGAATAAGCCAAATATTGTCATAGCTATAAAAACCAGAAGAGAACCGAAATACAGAGGATTGATTATCGAACAGTCAAAGCTTTTACTTGCGGTCCTTGCTGGCGATAGCTCTCGAGCTCGCCATAGTTTGGATACCGTCTAATAAAAGAAAAGACCTTCTCCGATATATCAAAGTAAGATATAACAGGATGCATTCTGTTCAGAGATAATAACTCTCATTAATTCATCTAAAGTAGAACTAATAACGACTCTTACAAACAAAATAAGAATGGCCACTCCAAATGAGAGACAGTGGAAACCCCAGCTGCTTCAGTATTCGATATTCAAACTGCTACAGCAGTTGTGGCATTGTACGATGGTTCAAGTGATGGATTACAAGCATTTAGCGTTGTTTGAAATATAGAGACGTATTTTGTTTGAAAAACGACAAATTGACTATTACAAGTATGTACACTTCTAATATTGAAGTAAAAAGTGGTATCATACAAGTTTATGCGAAAAAATGTCGACTCCCTCAATGACAAAGGAGCGAAATTGATAATAAAATTAATCAAATGACGATGGCATTATTGAAAAAGCATGTTCAGAGTGGAACAGTCCAATTCTTTTAGTGTCCAAGAAAACGACAAAAGATTGTAAAAAAAAATGAGACTTGTCATTGATTACCGGAAACTCAATAATGTTTTGGCGAATGATAAATTTTCACTACCAAATATTGAAGAAGTTATCGACTCATTAGCAGGAGCAAAATTCTTCTCTCGCCTAGATCTTTCACTGGGATATTACCAATGGTGGCTCCAGAGAGGAACTCGTCGTATTCGTCATAACTAAGTACACGAAGTGCAACTGTATCGTCACGGAAAAGCGCGTAATCCAAATACGCTTATCAAGCTTGTTAGTGATGCCCTAGACTCCTAGAGGTACAAATCACTGAAGAAGAATCAGAAATGTGGTTCCATCGTGCTGATACCTCAAGACAGAAACCACAGAAATATCTACTACCGAGGACGTGGATTTCAATCCAGACGATTCACGAATTTCCGAAGAAAAAAAGAAGAGGGTATCAAAACAGAGGTCGTGGTTGAGCCTCATACTTCACTTGTTTTGTTCAGGTGACTCGTCTCATATCCCATAACCAGGCACGAGGAGAAAATTATCGCGCGAGTAATAATTGGTGGCTCCAGAGAGGATCACTGTAAACACACCTTCCCTTTTTCAAAACATTCGCCTAATTCTTTCAAGCTCGACCTCCCCGCATTTTAGTTCGTAGTCTCTCTTTTCTCGCAAATAAAATCTCTTGAAAATAAGTGTGCACTTCTGTTCCCCGAAAACACATTCCAAGTTCCGACCTAGTTTAAATTTCTGTCAGTTATATTTCCCGTAAAATTCCGCCAATTTCGGAAACAAACAAACGAGCTAACTTTTCCCACCTTAAAAGTAACACAACACATAAAACTCACTGGCATCCCAACCGTTCATACTTGCCGCGCACTGCACACCTTCTCCGATCGATCTACTTCTTGACGCCATCGATTTCGAAATGATTGCCAAACCGCGTCTGCGCCCACTGTTCGCAGAACAGCGCTCCCTGCGGCAGTAGGCTGGTCGGACTCGTCACCGCGCTGTGGCTTCCGCCGCCGAACGAATACGGACGGCCGCCCGCCTCCGTAGGCGAAAGGACCGTCGCCGACGTCGTCGTCGTCGCCGTCGAGGACGATCCGCTTCGATCCCTCCGGATGGGGAACTTGTTTTTGGTACAGCTCAGATCCAGCGCCATCGTGTGGAAGCGCGGCCGGGTGGCGTTCGAATGTTTGGCCTTTCCGGGGTCCCGATACTGGATGACGTCGTCGCTGGACCGCTCGACCTTACTACCCGAACCGTATTTCTGGGGGAATGGGAAGTGGACATTGAGAGGTCTATTGAAGGTTACTCGACAGTTGAATCGTTCCTCACCTTTTCCATTCTGTGTTCCATCCAGAGTTTCAACTCCGCGCCACTCAGCTCGGCGATGTTTTCGACGCTGGTTTCCAGCACACTGTCTAAGGCGCGCGGCCGCGCCGCCAAATGGTGAGACTTACTGGAAGCTGGTCCCGTAACTCCCGTGCTACCATCACTGACACCGTTATTTACATTACCCGCACCCCCTACTGGCATAACCGGCCGGAAAGTATTCACGGTCCAACCGAAACCTTTCTCCAATCCCAGCATTTGCAGCTCCTTCGATTCGGAAAAAGCCGCCAGTTCACCGTTCAACGGTGCTGCTTCGCGCTCCGTCCTGGCCGACGTGGAAATCTCCCCGGGTTCCCGGTAGAAACTCGCAAAGTCCAAATCCAGGAACAGTTCCTGCAGAAAGCGCCGCGATCCGAGCCGATAGGTGTTTCGACCGAGCTGTTGGCACACTTCCGAGTACAGGCAGATGTCCTGGAACGCGCTGGGATGCTTCTGCTTCAGCTCCAGCAGCTGGGTTCGACTCTGCTTGCTCCACACGGGGTTGGCCATCCGTTGGACGTGCCGCAGGATGCTGGCCCTGGTACGATCGACCTCGTCGCTAAACGAGCTCTCCGACGAGTTGAAGAACTCGCTCCGGCTGCTGGAACTGATGCCGGACGATGGGTCAATCCTCCGGCGGCAACACTGCAGACAATCCTCCCGGACGTGCCCTGGGCCGGAGCTGTCAACGGAGTTCGCCCGTAGCAGCTTGACCGAATCGGCTGATTCTCGGTCCACGACCGGTATACTGCTGCTGGCCGTTACGTTCGGGTTTCGGGAGTCCAGTCCGGCGGAGGAGCTGTTTGCGTCGAGTTCGTTCAGCGTGAAGTTCGATACGTACGTTCCGGAGGATTCCTCCTGCGGGAACAGGTCCAGGATGTTTCGGGGGAGGCAGATTCCTAGGAAGGGAGAGAGTTAAAACAGAACATGATTTAACATATCGGATTTGCATAGGTAATATAAAACTGATGACTGCAGAAGCAAAAGGGGTTAGTATAGGGTGCGGGCACCGGTTTTGGCCAGTCTAAGGGAAATCATTTTTATTAAAATAACCAATAATCCTATGAAAACAACCAATGCGTCAAATGAAAGGTTTCAATCTATATTTTGAAGGAAAAATGCAGAAATCAAGCCAATATACTTGATTTTTGCATTAAGTGACACTGGCCAAAATAGAAGCTCTGCCGCAGTTTTGGCCATATTCTTAAGTTTGGTTTCTATTTTGGCCAATCACGTGTATTTCTTATGGGAGTGGCCAAATTAGAAGCACCCTGGCCAAAATAGATATATGGGAGCAGATTTTTTAAGGAAATATTTTTTTTTTTCTTCTAGTTTTTAATCAAAATGTGTGATTTTCACAGCTGTAATTATCATATTGTATTAGGATCTACTAGTAAAAATTAAATTTACGCCGATTTAGATCGCTACAGGCTTAATACCGCACTATGGCCAAAACTCCGGACTGGCCAAAACTGAAGCTTCTACCCTACTTAGTAATGGGATGAGAAAAAAGTTATGGATTCCAGTAGGAAACGAACGGCAGCAAACACTACGGAAGCCAGCTGACACCCAAGTAACAATGAATGCTGAGCAGTGAGAGTATTAGCTGAACATTGCCTGATTAATGGTGTCAGTGGCTGAACAGAATGACAGCTGAATATTGGTCTGAAATATGGTTGGTTCAACCTCTTTAATCAGCAATCTATGCATGTATGGCTGAATTTCAATCATTGAATAGAATAGTATTCATTTTTGTAACCAGCTTGAAACCATACACCAAAAGTCAGAATTAATCATCTGTTGTTCAACCTTTAATCAACCTTTAGTCCGCATGGCTTCTTCAGCCTCAATACAGGCTTAGTGCAGCTTATGTTCTTGATTATTCAGAAACAACAAGTAATGGTCTCGTTTTCGATTATAAATATACAACTGTGTGTGGTGCAGGTGCTAAGGTGAGTGAATAAAAATCAGGAGGCCCGAGTTCAATTCCCAGTTTTCCAATAGATTAATGTATACACTACTAAACATCTCTTCTGGTAATAAAAAACCACAAATGGTAAAAATAAGCTTAAAAGGTGTTTTATTTTTATGTTTAACCACAATAAATAAATTTTATTGATTACTGATCAAGCGCATATTAAGCCTTAAATCAGCCATTCAATGAACCCCAAATCAGCTGAAGGTTGAATACAATCACCAAAATTAGATGTTTAGGAGCTGAATAAAGGATGATACATCTTTTGCTCAGCTTTTGTTCAAATGGAGGCTGCTTTGAAATAGTTGGAAAAACGTTTGTACAGCATCAAATTGTTACCTGGGTAGTTCCGGAACGAATAGCTTATATATTATGCTTCGGAAGCAAGATGATGATTACGGTAGGTAGGTTGGGATACTCGAGGCAAGCTTGTTATTCCTGGAGGTGGAAGAGAAGTAACTCAAGATTTCATGAAATGCTTCCAGAAGTTCTTCCGAGATTGCTTTTGTACATGTTTCATCAATACTTTTTCTAGAAATTCCTAGAATTCTTCAAAAAGTAACTATGTGGGAATGCTTTCAGAAGTTTCTCTGGAAATTGTTCCAGAAGTTCATCTGGTAATGAATCCAGGTGATTCTCCAGAAACTTGTTTCAGTTTGCTGTTTCAAAAATGCTATCAGAAGTTCTTCAGAAATTCTTTCATAGGTACCCCGGATATTTTGAATATTTTTCCAGAAGCTCCTCCGAGAGTTCTTCTGGAGGTTGCTGCAAAATCATCTTTCGATATTTTTTCCTGTAATTCCGCCGAGAAATTTTCTAATACGCTACAAAAGATCGTCTGGACTTTTTTTTTTAATTTTAGAAGTTCACCTGGCAATTCTTTCAGTAATTTTTATCTGGCAATTCTTCCAGGGTTTCTTCGGAAGAGCCTTTAACGTTCCTTCAAAAATTCTTCAATACTTCCCTCGGTAATTCTTCCGGCAGTTCCTCCAAGACGTCCTTCAGAAATTCCTTTTGATTTTTTCCCAGAAATTTTCACAAGATTTTTTCTTGCACATTTCTGAGAGAAATCTTCTAGAAGTTTCTTGTAAAATTGTTCTAGAACAATACCAGTTGAATTCTTCCAATTGTTCCTCTGGGAATATTTCTCTAGAACATCCTCCGAAGGTTCTGAACAGTTCCTTCAAAAGTTCTTCCACCCCACCCCGGGGATTTTTCCGAAAGTTCCTCCTACATTCTCCTACATTCCTCCTACATCCTACATCCTACATCAGTAATTGCTTTTATATTTTTCCCAGAAGTTTTCTCAAAAAATTTCCTTAGAAGTTCCTTAGAAAATCTCTTCGGAAAAATACCTGGGGAGTTCTTTAACCCTTTGAAGCCGGATTTTTTTTTTCAAGCGTAATTGTGGAGTTTTTTCCAAGTTTTTGTGTGGTTTTGGTGGTCAATAGCATAATAACGGTAGAATATTATGCAGAATATTTTTCTGGATATCCTAGGTCATCCAAACTATTTTTGAGTTTAGATCCTAGTCTACGGGTGTAACGGTAACATCTTACGATCAGTCGGGATATCCTAGGTCATCCAAACTATTCTTGAGTTTAGATCCTAAAGTCTACAAGTGTAACGGTAACTTCTTTCATTATACAAAGCTACGATTTGTAATCTATCGTATCCAGTAAGTCTTCTGAAAGTTCAATAGACAGTATCAGATCAGTCAGGATATTCTAGGTCATCCAAACTGTTTTTGGGTTTAGATCCTAAAGTCTACGGATGTAACGGTAACTCCTTTAATTATATAAAGCTACGATTTGTGATCTATCATATCCAGTAAGTCCTCTGAAAGTTCAATAGACGTCTGATCAGTCAATCAGGTCAATCAAACTGTTCTTGAGTTTAGATCCTAAAGTCTACGGGTGCAAAGGTAACTTCTATCAAAGCTATGATTTGTAATCTATCATGTCCAATAAGTCTTCTTAAAATACAATAGACAGTATCAGATCAGTCAGGATATTCTAGGTCATCAAACTGTTCTCGAGTTTAGATCCTAAAGTCTACGGGTGCAACGGTAACTTCTATCATTATACAAAGCTACGATTTGTAATTTATCATATCCAGTAAGTCTTCTGAAAGGTTAATAGACAATATCAGATCAGTCGGGATACCCTAGGTCATCCAAACTATTCTTGAGTTTAGATCCTAAAGTCTACGGGTGCTACGGTAACTTCTATCATTATACAAAGCTACGATTTGTAATCTATCATGTCCAATAAGTCTTCTGAAAGGTTAATAGACAATATCGAATCAGTCAGGATATCCTAGGTCATCCAAACTGTTCTCGAGTTTAGATCCTAAAGTCTACGGGTGCAACGGTAACTTCTTTCATTATACAAAGCTACGATTTGTAATCCATCATGTCCAGTAAGTCTTCTGAAAGGTAAATAGACAGTATCAAATAAGTCGGGATATTCTAGGCCATCCAAACAGACAGACAGACAGACAGACAGACAGACAGACAGACAGACAGACAGACAGACAGACAGACAGACAGACAGACAGACAGACAGACAGACAGACAGACAGACAGACAGACAGACAGACAGACAGACATCCTTAAATGTCATCCACTGTTTACGTCACCACTATGAACGGCTGATGACAAGCAATCGAAGGTGGTGTGACGAATTCGGTATCTAGCTTCCATCCAGAATGGCAATGCTTGGGACAGCTATGTAAGATTATCGGCGGTTTTCGTGGTCTTTATACTTGATCCAACAGAAGCGCTCTGAAGAATTCACAGATTCCTCGAGAAACTTCTAGAAGCACCATCAGGGTACCAGATTCCGCTCATCTAAGGCCAGTTTCGTAGAAAAACATCATCTATTGAATAATTGTTAAGCCGATTTGAAATATTTTTGCATTATATGTTAGTTCAATCTAAGCACAATCAGATACAAATCAATTGATTGATTGATTTGTCTTTATTAGAGAGACTTTCAGCCCTTGGCTGGTTCGTCTCTCCAGATACAAATCAAGACTAAAGTATAACTTTTCATAAAAATATGATTTTATTACAGTTGGTGTGAGACCAAAGTGGTCCTAATTCCGCTCATGAACAAATTTTTGTCACCTTTTAAGTAGACTTTTCCGAAAAATTGTATTCTATGTTTTTTACAATTAGTTTTTCCTGTTTAGTGTAAGCATATAACAGTGATTAAATACACGGTGTACTAAAACTGGCAGATTTTAAGATTTTCACGCACTTTATTGCGTGAGCGGTTATTGGAACACATAAAATTAACTACAGCTTTTTTGGGCCCAATAGCCGCTCAAAAATTTTCATTGTTTTGTTCATAAAATTTATGTGTTATGGTAAATATTGCATAAAATGGCTGTGATCTCATCTAATTCACATTGTCCAAGAATATCCGCGCCAAAAAGAGTGTATTTATGCGTGTAAACTTGATTTTTACAACAATGAGCGGCTATTGGGTCATGAGCGGCTACTGGTACACTGACGGTAATCCTGGTAGAAGTTCTCGAATAATTCTCGAAAGAACTTTTGGGAAAATTTCCCGAAATAACTTCCGGGAAAATTCTCGGAGAGTTTATGTTTAGTTATCTCCAGGCATTATTCCTAGGAATTTTCTAGGGAGTATACCAACGGTTTCACCAGGAATCATTGGAGGAATATTTGTAGTACTTAACAAATTTATGGAGAAATCTATGGAGGATTTTTTCCGAAGGATTCTTTGGAGGATTTTGAGAGAAAGCTGCTTGAACAATTCCAGATGAAGCTTTTGAAACCATTTCCGGAGAAATTTCCAGAAAGTTTTTGAGGACAAATCTTGAAAGAGATCACACAGCCAGCGCGCTCTGAAGAATTCCCAAATTTTTCGAGAAACTTCTAGAACAAATCCTGGTAGAAGTTCTCGGAAAATTCTTGAAACAACTTTAGGAAAAATTTCCGAAATAACATCCGGGAAAATTCCCGGAGATATTTCCGGAAGAATTTCTAAAATTCTTGAAGAAACTTCTGGAAGAATCCACGCATACTCATCTGAATGATTTCTCGAAGAAACATCTGAATCATTTCCGATGAAATTTAGGAAGAATTCCTGAAAAAAAACCTCCTAGGTGAACTTCGGGAAGAACAATCGGAGAAACATCCAGAAGAATTCCTGAAGTTCTCTGATTAAATAATGGCAATTTCAGCGCCAACTCAAGACCAACAATTGAAAAGGCCGCATTTGCATTTAGTATACAAACAATTTTTAACGGCTTAGGGCCTTCTGAGCTCCACCCGCACACCTCACTACCACTAATAGAAAGCGCAGACATCAAACATGGATTTCAGAATGCCCTAAGAAAAGCGTTTGTTTACGCAATGTTGATGAAGCCTTTTCAATTGTTGGTCTTGAACTAACCTCTGAATGGTAAAACTAGCAAGAATAGTCTATGATTAAAAGAAGAAAATATTTCTGATGATCATATGGCAGCTAGCATGTCAAAAAGTTCTTCTAAATTCCTTTGATTTAAATTCGGCCAAATGACCGGATACTGGCAGACACCTTTGTCAAGTTTTTATATTCCGACAACTACAGAAGAAGAGAACTGGCATTAGCATAGCAGGAGGTATTTTTATCAATTCCGTTACATACTTTGCCCACTTTGTTCAAGCCGTGAACTAGATGAGCTTCGGAAATCGATCCGGCTCGCAGAAATGAGGTGTAGCCTGTTTCGCGCCATTTTCACACTTGATCTGTACGAGCATGTGGTCTGTGTGTTTGCTGCTGGGCTCTTACTGGTGTTTCGTAATGTGTGTAGGATGCCGGCGAACTTACTGCTGAGGTTGTCAGTGTCTGTACGCTTATTTACTGTGTTGGATGTGTTTATTATGTGACATGTTTCGAGTATAGGGCACTGCATGAAATTCTTTCCTTCTCTTTCACTCTTACAGAAATTTTGTAAACAACAAGGCCACGAAACTTCAAAATCCCATACAAAATCAAAACAGTGCAGTGCCCTATTGGTAAGTTCTGATTCTTACGGCTAGAGTCTAGTAAGTATGATGATGGCCGATGGAATGGTCTAGTAGCGCCTTTCGTTCATCCTCCGCCGTCTTTCTCCGCTCTCGCAAGCTTCGTAGTCTGTTGGAACAGGAGCGGTGACTGGCTAGCTGTGTTCGCAATTGGTTCGACGTCATAACTACGTAGCAAGCCGAACATTTGGCGCATGGAATCCTGTATACCACGTTCGAACGGTTCAATTTTTCTACTGGATCTTTCACCTGTGGCAGCAAGTTTGATCTTCTCGTTCTTGTAGCTGATGATCATGTTCGGGAAGTCCTTCTTCAGGCTTTTTTGGATCTTGTTGGTCAACTGCCCCACGTGTACCATCGCCGGTATACTTTCTCATCGGATGTCGTGACGTCATCATTGGTGGCTGCTATCGTACGTTCCCTCGAGCGATGGATCAAGCGATTGATCACATGGTGTCCTTGATGATAATTGTTGGAAAAAACACTACCCTATGAGTTTGCCGAACATCACATTGTTACAACAAGCTTCTGAATCTGAGTTATATAGACAAATGAGTTAAACGATTGCCAGATGAGTGATAGCATCCTTTGACCTAGCAGCATTCGATGGAATTTTATTACAGCGAACACCACTGCCGAGTCCTTCTTTCTAGATTTGTCCGTAGTTGGCCTCGGCCGGAGTGAGTGATCGAGATGCATGTGCCACGGTTTTGATTGAACCATCCACTAGCTTCTGTAGAAGGCAGACATCGACTCCAGATTGCGATGCATCGGCACTGTGGGTCAGGAGCAAATCCGATTGGAGTACTTTTGTTAAACGCTGGAAAGATTCCTGACATTTTTTGATTCATACATCTTTCTTGGGCAGAGGGCGTCATAGTTGATGCATGTAAATTTACTGCACCAAGGCAAGAACGAAGGGTTCTGACATACTCGGGAAGCGGCATGTTTACAATGATATCCACTTTTGGCTCAACCAGGATGTAGTCCTTTCTCGTCAACGATGTGTACCAGAAACTTTACTAGACTCTGAAGTATGTTGCAGCTGTTGTCAAGTTACTTGATTGACGTGATCGGAAGTGACTTGGAGTTAATTGCAAAGTGAAGACAGCAGTCTATCCCACAGATCGAAAAACTCGATCCACTACAATCCGAACAGATTGGTGCCATTTTTTGTTACGTAGAAAGTTACGGTTTTGCCAAAGCCATCAAAAACTGTTGAAATATTCACCCATCATGAGGTAGTTTGGGAGAATCATGAAGATTTGTGGGCTGTAAACTGGGTTTCTGAATCACTCAAAAAATGGTGGCACAGAATAGTGGTCTCTTTCTTGTCACCTTGGAAGTGACGAAGGTTCTCCAAAAATTGTCCAAATGCACTCTAAAGAACCTGTTTGGGAAATCATGAAGCTTGGTGTGTCGATAGCTCGGTTTTAGAGTTAATCGTATAGAAGCCACTTCCCCAGAAACACCCTAAGAATTGACCAACGTCGACAAGAGACTTTTAGATATCCTCCTACGAATATGTTTTTCGAAACGTACAAAATTTCGATCTCTGATTTGTTATCTCGTCAAACTTATCTAGCTTAGCATATTTTGAATAACCGCGATAAAAACATTGTATTTTTGCAAGTAAACTTCATTTCTAAGCTCGTGAGCGGCTATTGGAACACGAGCGGCTATTGGTACGCTGATGCACAGAGAACAGACATCCAAGTCCAGTTTCAAAGCTGCGTAAGTAATTTAGCGGTCATTTGAAATAGCAACACAAGTCACAACAAGGTGATGGCGCTGCTATCGCAAAGTTCCCACACTGTTACCAGTGGTGAATATAAAACTTATCCAGATATGCATATTCACCACTGACTGTAGCAACATGCTGCTTAAGTGACGCTAGTGTTCTCAACGCTAAACAAATATGATTCCTTACACAGCTTTCTAAAGAATTTTTGTCTAGCTTGGATGTCTGTTCTCTGTGGCTGAGGGTAGCTTCCAACAGATTGCAATTCTATGCTTAAGTCAATGATAACGAGTCATTTGAATCATACAAGGTTCTTCCTGGGTTTTCAAGGGTAAAACAGTACCTTCAATATTTCTTTCAGTCAGGGATTCATCAGAAAAGAGTTTTTATATGGACAAAAGTCTACGGAGGGGGAAGGGGATGGGGTGGTCTGAGATGACCAAAAATGAGTCTACGTAGTTTATGGACAGCTCTTTAGAACTCCTCCAATAATTCTTCTTAAGTCCCTTTCAGGAATTCTTTCTAGTTTTTACCCTTCGTGCAGGCTTATGCCAAGTCTTACTCCAATAAATCCTCACGAAGCTCTTAAAAAATCTTCTAGTAATTCCTAATTTTTAGTAATTCTAGTTATTTCTAGAAAAACTCAAGGGAACCTGCAGAAAATTCTTCAAGAATTTTTCAAATATTCTTTCCAAAATCTCTCTACGGATTTTTTCAACTATCACTACAGCAATATTTCGAAGGAATCCCCCGGGGATTCTCCCTGGAATTTGAGTGAAAATGCCTCTAAGGATTTCGCCAGGAATTATTCAAAGGATTCAGATTTGTTTTTCCAAGAACTCTTTCCGGGATTAATCTAAAGTTACCTCCAGGAAGCATTCCAAGATAATCTTCAGGGATTATTGTAATACAGGGTGCGGCCGAAAAAAATGCGAATACTTCAAAGAGCTGTCACAGTCTAAATTTGAGATATACATGACTATTTTTTTCATGACAGTGTATCAGTCAATGTCTATAGCGAAGGAGTTCTAAAACGTCTCAACGAATTTCTTGAATGTCAGGAGGAATATTTGGGATTGATTCTCGGATGAATGAATTACCCCAGGAAGATTTGGAAGAATTTTCGAAGGAACTACAGGAAGCATTTCTGGAGGAACTTCTGAAGTATTCCAAGAACTACGTCTTCAAGAACTTCTCAAGGAACTTCTGGAAGAACATTCGAAGGAACTTCACGATGAACTCTCGGAGGAATTTCTAGAAACATATCGGTGAAACAACTGGAAGAATTCCCGCAGAAGAAATTCTGAAAGAATTCCCTATTTGCTGTGAAATTCTGGGAAACATTAAAAGCAAAAAATCTCGAGAAAACTCCTGGAACAAAAATAAACTTCTAAAAAGTACTACAGGAGTACTGCAGCAACTTTCGGAAGAATTTTCAAAATTGTTCAAGATCCTTTGGAGGAACAGTGCAGAACTTCCGAGAGAATTTATAGAATTTGTGGAGGATCTTTTGGGAGAACTTCCGCAGAATTTCCGTAGAAATTTCTATTAGAATTACTAGAACTCCTGGAGGAACATCTAGGGGTAGGCGGGGCAATATGGACACCCTAAGGTTTTTGCCAACTTTACCTGGCAAGATGTCAAAAAAGTTTAGTGTTTTAATACATGTATCCTTTTAAAGTCTATTTAGCATCTATTGCATAAGAATGCTCACGAAGAAAAACGATTTATCCACTTCAAAAAATGTTATGAAAAATGTTAGCTTTTCATGACCGTCTTCAAACATACGGGACAGAATGGATACCCCCATGGGGCAATATGGACACCATGAGACTTTTACGAATTTCGTACATTATTTACACCTATAAAGTCATTTCATAACAAAACAACTATTATGGATGAATAATACGCCGAAGTCGTTCATTTTTGTTCAGTTAATTTAAATGCAGGCTGTTTTGGATAAAGCTTTGTTTTTGTCGGCATATACAGATGTGCCTAGAACAACTATTTTCCACTGCTGTCGTTTTTTTTACCAATTTGTTTCACCCTATGTCTACTATAGTAAACATTTAACCGAAAATATACTGAAATCGAAGAATTTGGTTGGTTTGTAATTTAGGTTATATTTTTTCCTTGCCGCTTTTTTCAAAAAAGGTGAGTGTCCATTTTGCCCCGGCAGCAGAAGATATTTCCAAACTTGATTTTTGATATAATAAAGAAGAAAATATAAACATGTTAAGCATGTAGATACAGCAAAACTACTTGCATGTGTTCTAGAAATATCAGGTTTTAATCGACCTGCAATGAATTATTCGCTAAATCTTATTTCAGATGGTGTGAAAATTATAATTTCCATGCACAAAAAACGGAGAACGCAACTTTTTCGTGTAAAATCAAGTATAATTTTAATTTCGAATGTTTCTTTCCTGAAACTACGTTTTAGACAAATGGACTATATTCTCCATTCATTAAAAGTTCAAAAAAGTTCGCATATTTCAAAATATTGAGGGTGTCCATATTGCCCCGCCTACCGCTACTGAAAGAATTTCTTCAAGAAAATCTGGAATGATGTCCGAAGCAATAAGGAAACTTTTAGAAGACTTTTCCGAGGAAATCCTGGAAGAATTTCCAGAGAACTTTGGCAGAAATATCTAGAAATTGTCGGCCGAATGTCTACAATAATTCTCAGAGGAATTTCTAGAAGAATTCTCGAATGAATTTGGAAAAAATTTCTTGAGAGTTTCGAAAATGTTCTTGGAAAAATCTCGGAGGATTTTTAGGATAAAAATCGTAAAAAAAGTTCTGAAAGATATGCTGGACAAACTTTCAAAGAAACTTCAGGAGGAGCTTCTGGAAAAAAATGCAGAGCATCTCTGAAAGAATTCCGGGCGAGGATTTCCGTAGGTTCTGAAAGCCTTTTTGGAACAAATTTTAATTTATAATTACGGGAGGAGCATTGGATTTATTAACTTCAAATATAATTCCAAGAGAAATATTTGCAAGAACTGTTGGAAGAATTGCAGCAAAAACTACTGGAAGAGTCTCAGGAAGAACTTTAGGGCTATCAAAATACTATCTTTTTCAACTTTCCTAAAATGTTAGGTTTTTTGCATTACAATGGCGTAGTGCACGTTCTGCGTGCCTATCTGGGTCATATTGACTCCAGCATGCCAGCATCCTACTTACTAGGGTTAAGTATGTAATACCAAAGTTTTATTAAAATTCAAAGTTTACTTTTCGCCCACCGGAGAGACGAACCAGCGAAGGGCTGAAAGTCTCTCTAATAAAGACAAATCAATCAATCAATTTTCGCCCACCTTCAGAAATGAATACCTACCCAGCGTTAACAGCGCCATGATTCGGAAAAAATAAGCTCTTCCGAAAGGACTATTTATCTGGTTCTTTTGTGGATTTCCGTCTAAATTACTGCAATAATATGTCAGCAATTTTGAAAAAAAAAAATCTAAGAACAAATGTTCCACCATTGATTTCCATAGAGAACCATTAAGGATCTATCGCAGAGTTTACAAACGATTTCAAAACAAGATCATCACTTCTACCTGCTGAGGGTCTAACTGCAACCAAAAACTCTCCATAATCTATAGTGTGCCTAGCCTATGGTACCGACGATCGCCTCGGCGACTGAAACAACCAGATGTCGTCATTATTGCATGTCTACATACATTCGACCCCTCAAGACTAGAGGATTGTTGGAGTACAGTTTGAACAGTCTTCTACAAAGTAACGCAGTCGATGTTGACGAGAAATGCAAAGATATTCTGGAGAATAAGGATGCAGCAACGCATCGCGGACGGTAATGCCGCAGCATGGAACCCGGCAGAACGTGAAATGATACAAACAGAAGCTGAAACTAAAGGACCGGATGTTTTGGGAGGAAACACGCCGCTTGGATGAAGCAGACGGCGAGGAAATGGAACTGCTGTGCCGTTCTCAAGAAACCCGTTCTCAAGACAACCCGTAATGGTTTCGAGCCGGAAGCCGAAATATGCAGGCTGAGGGATAATGACGGGAACCTTTCGACGAACGTAAAGTAATTGAAAGGTGAAGGAAGTATTTCGATGAACGTCACGTCACGGAAACTCGAGAGACCAAAGCAAGAAAGAAAACCTTAGGTGAATTCGTTAGTAGTTATCGAGCCGATTTTGTTGATGATCGGTTCAATGTATACAAAAAACTGGTCATATAAAACAATTCCTACCTGAGTAACATGGTCCGCGGGTATCCAGCTGCAGTTTCAGCATCTGATGCTTGAGCCGTAGACTTTCCAGGAATTCGTCGTACCTACAAAACAAGATCATCAATTAATCTTTCATAATCGTAAAACAGAAACTAAGTACCCGGACCCACACTCACCTCATCATCGCATTGAAACTGCTGTGCCGATCCAGGCTGCGAACTTTCAGTTTTCGCTGCTGCTCGCTCAGCGACTTCGAACCTCGCAACCGAAACCGCGACTTGGTCGAAATGGTCGACGACGACGACATACTGGCCATCACATCGTCCATCATTTCGGCCAGTTCGTCCGTCGCCGATTCCGACAGCATCGGACGACAACGTCGCCGCAGTATCCGCAGCGTATGGTAACCGTACAGGTCCTGTGGCGTCATCGGGTTGGTTTCCCTCAAGGGCAACCCGGTCAGCGAGACCCTTCGGAACTTCTCCTCCGAGGATAGCTTTTTCAGATCGATCAGATTGGAACTGCTGGGGATGGGCGACAGCTGGCCCTGCTGCATCATGTCCGCGTGGAACCGACCGCCAAAGATCGACTCGTAGCTGCTGACGCCGGACGTGTTGGAGTCCGTGCCGGAGTTGTACCGTGTTCTGGGATGGGTTGGGAAGCTGGGAGGCAGTTGACTGGATGGAGGAGGAGCTGTAGCAGTCATCAAGCTGATGCCGTCCGTAGTTTTGGACTCCGAGAGGGAGCGTTTGTGTTTTTGGGATGAGGGCGTTCGGTTCGGTCCGAGGACACTTTCCGGAAGGGTTTTGGACCGCGAGGTGGTGGCCACGGCGCAATCGCTCTGATCCTCGCCGACCGAGGTACTTTCCATGCGTGATACGATCAGGTGATCGTCGGTATCGTTCGGGAGAAGGGATTCGTTAGTCTCCAGCAGAGCGGTGTAGTTGTAGGGTGGGAATTCGTAGTTGTGACGAACCGGGGTGTTGAACTGCTTGGGGAACCACTCATCCGGTTCGTACACGGGCCAGTAGGTACTCCGATCGTGCCGAACCGAAATCCAATCCAGCTTCTGTAGGATGTCGGCACCCATTTGGGTGGTTGCGATCAGGCACAAACAGTTGAGGGCAGTCGCCCGCACCGAGTACACTTCGGCGTATTTGACGAGCTGGACGAACTGTTCGAAGACGTTCGCCGAGGTATCGTTCAGATAGATGACTCCATCGTTGCTGGTGCAGAAGTGAGCTAGAGCCCACATGGCCGCCTTCAGCGTCATGACGTCCTTCTCGTCGGTACTCTTGGCAAGCAGCAGGGTATCGATTAGTGCCGGAAGTTCGCCGTGCGTTTGAAGACTGAACATGCCCTTGGTGGTTTGTACTAACTGACCGTACAAGTGTGGTAACATGTTGGGTGCGGTAACGCCTACCCGCTGGGCGCAATGCCTTCGGCTGTACGTTCCGTCCTCGGTTTTGGTATGTTGCGTCAGGTGAGCGTGGACATCGGCTTCGATCAGCAGGACGTATCTATGGGGAAGAACAAATTGTCATTTTCTATTCATCTGCACAACCCTCGCAACTTACCTCTTGTTGTACCCGTTGACCCAAGTCTCGATCTCCTCTTTGATTTTCGCCGCCGGATGGTTCAAGCCTCTCGGTATCGAATAGAACTTCATCATGACTAGCTTTCCGTGATCGCTGACCCGCTCCAGGTTGGGCCAAACGTTGACCAGCTCCTCCAGGTAGGTCCGCTCGTAGCAAGCCTCCTCGAGGATTTCCAGCGCAGCCAACTGTACGCACTTGGCCTGACATTCGTCGACCAGCTTTAGAAGTAGTGGCATTCCCCAAACTTCAAAATTGGGCAACCGGGCGCGGAGGAGCACCCGCATAAACTGGGCCGCGTACAGCCGGGCTTTGGCCGAGGGATGTTTGAGCAGTGCTCGCATCAGGATCTTGCGCGGCTCACCGTCCAGACTGTAATCCAGCCCGGAAACGATCAGTTTCACGTAACAGATGTGGTTCGTCTTGGTGACGATGGTGGTCAATCTGGGGGGAAAACCGAGGGTTGTTAGAAAGATTGATCAATCCAGGGAATTTCAACCGCTCAACTTACTCTTTGAAAATATCCGTATTGGTCAGCACGCTGAGACCCTTCTCTGTCCGGCACATCCGACCGATGAACAGGAAGTACTGCTGGCACATGGTGCTCGTCATATGCTGCGGGCTGAACAGACACTCGTGGGCCGATTTCTTCGTGTGGATGGACATCAACTGGCGGCTGATGTCCGTAAACAGATCGGTCAACATCCGGATGCATTCCAACTGGATGGGGAAGAGATTAATAGTCAGATATTTCTACGAAACCTATTGAAGCAAGAAACAAACCTCCTGACTTTGCTGCAGCCAGTCGAGCAGTTCCAACCCCGCCGTAACGTACGGTGGCAGCTGCCGATTATACCTAGTCAGATCCTGGTGCGAGAACCGATTGTTGCTCGGTTTGAAGTAGTCGATTATTCTCCGGATGAACCGCGTACACGTCTGATCGTCCAGCTTGCTGCCCAAGCTGTCCGACCGGAAGATCGTGATGACAATGTCCCAGTCCCACATGTTGGCGTCCTTGTTACCGAGCACGTTCGAGTCCTTGATGAGCCGCTCGTTCTCGTTGATGTTGTCGAAAAACTGCATGAAACGGGCCCGCTTCAAGCTGGACCGTTTCGCACCGTTATTGGCCTTCGCACCCGCTGCCGTGGGCATGCCGAACTCGTCCACGGAAGATTCGGGTCCAAGTCGACCGGTAAAGATGTAACCCAGACGAGCGCCAGCGCCTCCGCTGCCACTGGAACTGCCGGTGGATCCCACCGAATCGTGGCGAACGCGTTTCAACCCGAAGCCGGAACCGCCCTCCAAGGTAGCATATTTGGTAGCAGGTAGGGGAACCGATTCCTGGAAAGGAAAGCAATGTTTAATTCAAATTTAGCTCAGAGATGTTAGTCTTTCGTATAATGCGATCTGAACCGTTTCAGCCTTAAGCTGGGATCTTTGCTTAACCCTTTGAAGCCGGATTTTTTTCCTAGCGTTAGTCTTTTCTACTTAACCTAAAGTCTATGGGTGTAAGGGTGTAACGGTTAATGTTTTTCTTTATCCAAAGCTACGATTTGTAATCTATGATGTCCAATAAGTCCTCTGAAAGTTCAATAGACAGTATCAGTAGAGTCGGGATGTTCTAGGTCATCCAAACCATTTTCAAGTTTAGATCCTAAAGTCTACATTTGTAACAGACCGGAATAACATGGATAAAGTCGCTTTTAATTTAAGCCTGGACATCAGGCTTAAATTCCCATGTCCCATCCTAGGTGGAAGTTCTTACGGAGTGACATTAACTTTCTTAGCAACGTCACTCCCAACGTATTTGCTTCGTATTCATAAATACTACATACTATACGGATCGGCTGACGAGATGTCGCCCTTCCATGTTTTATTTTAAATGTCATCATTGACGCTGCACAGTAGGCCTGGCCGCTTCAATACTTATGTAATGCATCTCCGATGCACTGCAATGATTGATAATGACAAGAAAAATGATAAAGGTAGTCAATTTTATCATTATCCAGGATTCTTCCAAGAGATGGCTGTGTATGTGTAGACTAGACTAACGTCTACGATTGTAACGGTAACTTCTTCCATTATACAAAGCTACAATATGTAATCTATCATACCCAGTAAATTTTCTGAATGTTCAATGGACATCATCAGATCGGCTAGGGTCACCGAAACTATTATGATGTTTAAAATGTAGCAATTGAAGTTTCTGTTTTGACTTAGAGTTATGTTGTATAATATAATACTTAATGCAGCTCACAGAATACAGAATACTACTATGACATAGCTTTGGGATATTCAGAATCGTACACACTGTCCTGCAATATGGACAACATGCAACATGGAGTCGACAGCCGCATTAATATGTCTTTTACTGATTTACTGATTTGAGTTACCTACACAGCATTACCAACCGTAATGATAATATCTATTTATTTATTTAGCGTTAATAAAAATTATAATAAAACTGAATCAGCAATTCTTCACCACAACACTCAATTCGTGGTTGTAGCCCTTATCCTCGGCCGCGTCCCATATTTGCCTTCAGACTTGTGCTCGAGATGTGACATCATCATATCTTAACCTTAGCTAGAAGTTCTTAGTTGTAGGGAAGTTTAGTAATCCGGAAATATCTCAAAGGTATTTTGGATTTGCTCTGGGTTTCACAGAAGTTCACGAATCAGGGTGGGTTAGACCAGATAACGTAACTTTTTGTAGCACAAATAATGACTACAACGAATGTAGGTTTTAAAAAATTGAGTTTCATAAAAGTTTGAACAACCTTCAACAGGGTGTTTACTCATAAGATAACATAAATGCGCAAGATTTATTATCCAAAAGATTCCACTAAATCGCTGAATTCTTTCAAAAACTGTTTAACAAAACTCTTTCATAAATATTGCAAAATCGGCTGAGGAATATTTTTAAACTTTTCCCAGCGTTCTTTTGGGTTAATTGCAAGAAATTGCTATAACAATTCCACTTATAATGACATCTAAATGTTCTAAAATATCAGGAAAAAACTTGCAGGAGTTCAATCAGTAATTCCACAGACTAGATTTCGAAATTCTACCCATGATTCTTCCTTCAAATCCTTCCAGAATTGCTCCTTTATATTGATTTCCAGTTTCAAGCGGAGGTTTTACTTGAAGTTATCAAAGATGTTTTGTTTCCTGGCTTCCTCCAGTTTTCCCAAGAATATCCAGAGATTTTTACGTATTTGCTTCAATAAACAGCTCCTTCCGGGATTTTTCACGGGGTCTCCACTAGAGTATGTTCCCTCCGGACTTTCTTCCAGAATTTCTCGCTGGATTCCTCCCGGAGATCTTTCCAAAATTTTTCCAAAGTTCTTCCAGGAATTTTTCTTAGTGGTTTGGGGATAGTTTTCCAAGGGTTTCTCTAGGGATTTTTGCAGAAGTTCTTCCAGGTATTTCTTCCAAAGCCAGTTTCAAGGCATTCCTCGTAGATTTCCTTGCGGGATTTTGTGCGTAGTTTCTCCCTGGATTACTGTTAGAGGTTTCAGAGTTCCTTCATAAATTTCCTTAATATTTTCTCCCAGAACCGTTTTTTCAAGTTGTCCCAGTTTCTCTTAGGTTTTATTCCGTAGTTCCTCTCGAGATTTCTCCAATAAGTCTTAACGGAGGTTTTGCAAAATTTGACTGGAATTTTTTTCAAATATTTCTCCGGGAATTTCTTACAAGACATCTTGTAAGTTATTCCAGGAGATATTAAGAGAAAAACTCTTTGACAAAATCCTGCATAAACTTCGGGAGTGATTTGAAAAAAAAAATCAAAAGAGGAACATGCAGAATCTTGGGATAATTTCTGGTAGAGATTCCGGGAAGAGCTCTGGGAATAATCCCGAGTAAATCTGTAAGAAAATAATCTCAGGTGGATCACTGCAAGAAATTAGGTAATTAACTACAAGACAAAGCCTTGGTAAATATCTGATTAAAATTACGGAACGAACTCCATGAGAAATACCACCAGTAGCTCCTGCAGAAATCCCAGAAGACTCTTTGGAGAAAATTCAGGATGAATTCTGAAAAACTCTGAGAGACATCTCAGGATCAACTCCGGAAGGAATCATTCTCCCATATGCTCCGCGAAAAATCTCAAAAGAAATCCCGTGAGAACCTTTGGGAAATATACTAGCTGAAACTTCTGTAGAAATCCGACAAGAAACTCCAGTAGAAAGCTAAATTTCTGGAAGAAATCTCAGGAGAGATCCCGGAAGGAATTCCTGCAGAAAATTAGTGAAAAACTCCTTAAAACCGTTGGAGGAGCTTTAATAGAAAACTCAGGAATAACACCTTCAAGAGGAATCCCGAGAGAAACACCCCAACTAACATTTTTGTTGTATAAGAGTTTAAGAATGCTTTCTTCCAAAGGTGTTTGCTCCATAAGCTGTTATGCAGCTACTTTTGTAAGTAGAGATGTGGAGATCTCGGCATAAATCCTGGTAGAAACCCACGGTAACTCTGGCAGCAATGCTAGGAAAATCTTCAAGAAGAAATCAATCGGCATTCCGGAATCCAAGAAGATTCTCAAGTAAAAATCCCGGAAAGAAATGTTCGAATCTTGGAAAACGGCTGGTAAGAACCCAGAAGAATTTTTGGAAGAAATTCAAGAAGAAATATCAAGACCAATAGCATGAAAAATACGGAAGGAGTCGTGTAAAACACCCTGGCAAGAATTTCAAGTGGTATTTCCAAACAAAATCCAGAACGAAACCCTGACATAATTTCTGGAAAAATCATTGTAGCCGATTTTCAAGATGGGCACACAAACACTACATAATCGAAGGCTTTTGTATTCAGACCAATGATGTAGTAAACTCTGTGGACTCTAAACTATCTTGGAATGACTCATGAAATGCCAAGGAGATTAAGTTGGATGTGTAGTGTTACAGTTCATTGTGAGAAAAACTGCTGTTACTGTCAAGAGCTAAACTTCAGGACAGTTTGGACGACCCTTAGTGTCCCAAAGGTTCACAATAATATATTGTACACTTCAGATTGGTCCAGTAACCGCGATTGATAATGCAACGTTACTTAGTATATCAGATATGGCCGCAGTTACGAGTCTTGTCCTGAAGTTCTCAACACCAAGATAGTTTGGCTGATCTGGAATGTTCCTAAAGTGTCTCTAAATGACATATGAGATTTCAAGAGCATCACGGATCCCAGCAGAGTGTGCAATGTTATTATTTATGACGAAAACACATAAAGTTATTCTTGTAGATTTGAAGGACTTCATTATAGGACAGTTTGGATGACCTTGAATGTCCCAAAATTGATTATAACATCAAGTAGACTTCAGATTGGCTATGGCTGCAGTTACGAATGTAGACCTGAAGCTCTGAACTCCAAGGTAGTTTGGATGACCAGGAATATCCCTGTAGTGCCTATAAATGACATTGTACATTTCAAAAACTTCACAGATCCCAGTAGATTATGCAATGCTATTAATATTTTTTTTTTTTTAATCACTTAACCTAATTTACAGCTCTATTGTCCACTGGGGCACTACGTGAGCAATTTCAATTGACAGCTGCACTTACATTTTTGTACAGCGCCTAGATTCTATTCTACTTTATCGAACTGGTTGCCTTTCTGCTGCTTTCACTTTTTCTACTTTATACCTAGTAGAATGATGAGCACAAGGATGATGATGGATGGCCGTTGTTCTTTTCCAGTCCGATTGGGGGGTCCATTATGAGTAGCAGTTCACCGAAGTCCAGGTATCCGGGTCCGTTTGAGCCATGGGGCTCAGAAGAGGGTCAGTGTCAGTTGCTCTCGGAGGAAAAGCAACTGACGAAAAATTGCATGTGCCGGGGCTGGGAATCAAACCCATGACCATCCGCATATGAAGCGAACGTGTGACCAACTACGCCACGGGCCCCGGCCCAAATGCAATGCTATTATTTATGGCGAAAGCACATGAAATTATTCTTGTAGATTTGAAGGTTAAATGATTACATATGAACGTAACCGATATTCAAATTCCGCTTTTAAAACAACTAATATGTCAATTATTTCGTTTTATGGTGTTCAGGATGTTCTAGGTTGCCACTTAAGTCTCAAATACAAATATTACAATTTATCCTTAATAGAGGACTCAATTTGCAAAAACTTTAACGAAGTCAGTAATATGTTTTATTGAATGTGTGAATTTATACATCCGTTTCTATGTTGGGGTCATATATGACCTTTTCGGCTCCAAACCCGTTTTCAATGATTTATGCGATTTATAAGGATTCCTGATCAATATAAACCCCCAGTGTATCCGTAGCTGTCCGTATTCCAATACAGGCCAAACATTTCAATAGGTCCAATCTGCTTTTGAGAGGCTCTCTTTTTTCATTTTCTCTTTCATTTATTGCAATGATACACTTTTCAACTATTACAAATTAAAAGACGATTGTTTTGACCATCGTTCAATGCAAGGAGACAATCATAATACAAATAAACAGCTGAGATATTAACGAACAAGAGAGAAACCAAAGAGAGCCTCTCTTCTGCAGATAGGACCTTTAGACATGTTTGGCCTGAATAGCCAATGCGCGCGCGCAGGAACGAAAAAATCTCACGGATATAACTTTGAATACAGCTTTTTTCGAGGTTGGTTCATCTCTATTTGTAAGAGTTGTGAACGTAGTGCACAGTCCGAGTCCTGTTACGGTCGCCATGTTAGCATAGCAAAAATTCACTTTCAGGGAAAAAATGTATAGAGTTTTGCACACCGCGATTACAGAGGCAAGTTTTTATTAAGTCTGTGACGTATCATGGCCTTGTTGTTTATGATTCGGACTTACTTTTGATAGGGCTTCTCCAACAGTTCATAAGATGCTTCTGAAGATTTCTTCAGAAGTTCCCTCTGGAATTGTTCCAGGAAGTTCATCTTATTCTTAAAGTGGGATTGCTCCAAGAAGTAATCACGGGATTCCTCCAAAAATAACTTCCGAGATTTCTTGAACAATTCCTTTTGATATTCCTCAAGAGTTCTCTTCTGAGATTACATCAGACGTTCCTTCCGGGAACTTTGCAGGAATCTCGCCAAGGATTTCTTCCGGGATTCCTTCTGAAGTTCTTTCCTGGAATGCCTCAGGAATTCATTCCAGGCTTCCTTTAGGAACAACTCCTACAATTCTTGCGAGGGTTAGTTCAGGACTCCCCAGGAATTTTTTACGAGGTTACTTCAGGAGTTTCTTTTGGAAATTTTCCAGGATTTTCTTTGTAAATTCTTAGATTTATCTAGGAATCCTTCCGGGAATTCTCCAAAAGAATCTTCCGGAATTCCTACAGGAACTGCTTCCGAGATTTATACATGATCTGCTTCAGGAGTCCTTTCAGGAATTCCCTCTGGGATTCCCGTTGACTCGTCAATATTTATTTATTTATTGTCGTCAATCAAACGTAGACCAGTTTCAATACATTTCATGCTTAATATCTATTTATACATATTTTATAGTTATAATTGTTATTAGTTCAATTTTTCAATTTTTCAATCATTCTTCATATAAAGGCTATATCTATCTGCTATTTTATTTAGCTTCTACGATTCCGAATGTTTTGAAAATGTTTCTTCAACTGCGTTCTAGTCATATTTAGGTCAATCATTTCACAATGCCTATTATAAGTGTACATCATTTGATTTAACGGTCCATATTTTGCATAATCAGCATGATGACGTTCCGCTGTAAACAAATTTCTCTCACGTAGATGCCGGCTGGGAGCATAAAAATTTAATTTGGACAATAATTCAGGTGAATCAGTACGCTGTGAGACAATATCAGTAACAAACGATACCATAGCGTAGTCACGTCGTTCTTTCAATGTCTGAATGTTGATCAGCAAACAACGTGCTTCGTATGAAGGCAAAGGAAATACTGTCCATCCTAACTTACGGAGTGCGTACAATAGAAACTGCTTCTGAATTGACTCTATGCGTTCTTCATGTTTTTTCATGTAAGGAGACCAAACAACGCTGCAATACTCTAATATTGATCTCACATACGCAATGTATAATGTTTTTATAGTGTATGGATCCTGAAAGTTATAACCAAAACGTTTTATAAACGATAACATATTATATGCTCTATGGATAATTGTATTATAATGTTCTACAAACGTTAATTTTGTGTCTAGAATTATACCCAAATCTCTTATTTTTGAACATTTTTCAACAATTTGATTGCCTAGCTTTATTGAGACATCTGATGGACATCGTTTTCTACTGTACGTTATATGATTGCACTTTTTTACATTTAATTCCAATAAACTTTTTGAGCACCATACATGGAATATTTGAATTTCATTCTTAAATACATCGGCGTCATCTTTATTTCTAATTTCTAGGAACAGCTTCATGTCATCAGCATATATAAGAACATTTAGTTTTTTTTAGTATAAAGGAGATATCGTTAACGTATAAAATAAAAAGAAGAGGCCCCAAGTGTGAACCTTGGGGAACTCCAGATGTGACATTGATTGGTTTTGATTTTTTCTCATTGAATCGCACTATTTGTTGACGATCAGTTAGATAAGACTTGATCCAGCTGAGGAGCCCCGTTGCAATTCCCATATTTTCAAGCTTGTAAATCAACATAGGAATGTCCAGTCTATCGAATGCTTTGCTGAAGTCAGTGTAGAGAGCTTCCACATGATTACCGTTTTCCATTGCATTCAAAGAGTAATTGACAAACTCAAGCAGGTTAGTGGCTGTTGAACGGCCTTTGAAGAAGCCATGTTGAGAATTAGTTATTCTATTTTTAATCTGAACGAAAACATTTCTGTTGATGATCGATTCAAATAATTTTGGTATGCATGAAATAATAGCAATTCCACGATAATTTCGAACATCACATTTTTTACCAGACTTATAAATGGGTATAAGGAAAGATTTTTTCCATTCCATCGGGAATTTACCAGATTCCAGCGACATGTTAAATAACCAAAATAATGGAGTTGTAAGTTCAACTGCTAATGGTTTTAAAAAAGATGGAGGAATTCCGTCTGGTCCAGAACCTTTTGTGATATCTAGGTCATTTAATCTAGCAAAAATGTCTTTAACATTAATGTGACTAACACTAACATCGTTTGGAAAATCAGGAAAATAAGAAAAGTATTCAAAATCACGATCGTTATCTGAAAAATTTGTGTAAGTTTCTTGAAAGAATGATGCAAAAAGATTGCAAATGTCTTCTGAATTATGTCCTTCTTTTTCGTCTAATGTCATTTTGGCCGGAAAACTGGCTGACTTTAACTTGGATTTAACATAATTGAAAAAGTTCTTTGGACATGACTTAATTTCACTTTCAGTTTTTACATTATAATCAGAAAGAGCAGAAGACATTGCTGTATTAAGTTGATTGCAAATGTTCAAATACTTCATCAAATTTTCTTGATTTTCGTATTTTCTATATGTTTTATGAGCCTTCTGCTTTCGATTTTTCAAATTCAGAATTTGTTTGTTGAACCAAATTGGATTTTTGGAATTGTAATTTCGTCGCTTTTTCGTAAGCGGAACTTCTTCTTGAATAATACCCGATAATATTTCGTAAAAAATTCCCACAGCGCAATCAATACTTTGTTGACGCCTTAAAATAGATTGCCAGTTTGTCCTATTTAATTTAGCCTTGATATTGTCAAAGTTTGCTTTGTTGAAATCCAATACATTTTCATATTCACATTCGATGGGAATGCTATTATTATGTACAAATACAGAGTACTCAATTGCCGTATGAAATACTTCGTTTTTCCATAGCGGTGCAAGAGATTCAATTACACAGAAATCTTCGTGTGTGTTCGTCAGTAAAAAATCTAAGAAATTGTTTTGTTCGTTTTTCACGTGATTTATTTGATTAAGACCTAGAAAGGCAATTTTCTCAAAAATAAATTGTAATGTATCATTGTCACCAATAACTGGTAATAAAATACTCTCATTTTCTGCATCAGGAATAAAGTCTGCATCACGCTGATTAAAGTCACCATATATGTGTATTTTATATTCAGGAGGAAGCCGAGACACAATTTCATCGGCTGTTTGAAAGAACTTTTCATAAGTTGATTTGCATGCTTGATCAGGTGGGAAATAAACTGAGGCGAAAATGTGAGTTTCACCATCAATATTAGTTTTGACCCACACGTGTTCGAACTCTTTAAATTTTGGTGAAATTATATGTTCCGAGTTATACTTAGTTAAGATTGCAATGAGTACTCCTCCTCCAGATTGTCTTTGGCTTAATACTAGATCACGGTCGTCTCTAAACACGTTATAATCGCTACCAAAAGCTTCCTCGTTTTTGACACTGTCACTCCAGCTAGTTTCAGTGCCCAGTATAACTGAATAATTTGAACTCAATATATTTTTATGAATTGCATTCAACTTTGATGCGCTACTCATACGATTAAAGTTTTGGCAATAGATAACTATTTCAGTAGCAGGTGAGTTCTTAGTAAACGATGATAGCTTGTCAATGTCAGAAATTACATGATTATTATTATTAATTATTGGTAATTGTTCATTAACAGTTAAAATACCATCAATATTCATTTCACTATCGTCATTATGTAAATTAGTAACAATACATCTGCTACATGTAAATATACTATTGTTACCTTCATCTAAGGAATGCGTCAAATCTAGTGAAAACACTGACAGCAACAGGGTCTGTTCACTCGTGGTTCTGGATGAACGTCGGTGGTGCGGATACCGTTAACATGCACTGGTGTGGCTGCATCATTTCTATAAGAGGTCTTTGGACTGTTTCTATGGGTCATCGAATTTGTTCCATTGCTAGAGGTATGTCCATCCGAGAGGTAAGGGTTCCGTTCGTCAGCAGGGTACGGGTTCAGCACTTCTCCTCTTTGAAATCTTATAGTTGGTCTATATGGTGCGGGTGGAGGTCCCGAAAATCGCTCCTTTGCGGCGGCCAACAGTTCTTTATCCAATGGTAGGGCATTGGTGTTTCGTTTATCATTGCTGCGTTTATGTGTTTGATTACGGTTGGGGTAGGCTCTGCTATTGTTACTTTCAACGTATTGCTGCTTCCTACGCTTCTTCCTCAATTTTGCCTTATCTGCAGCTTTTTGTTGATGAAGGCGACGTAGTTCGCGCGCATCGAATTCCGACCAGTCCGCCTTCCACACATTACGATTACCAAGTTTACGCCATCCGGAGTTAGTTGTTTGTGTGGATAATTCTACCTCCAGGCTGGGGGGTGATTGTACCTTTTGCGAGGCAGCAGTCTTATTTCCCAATGAGTTGACTGCGCTGCTAAGTGTTTTCAATTCATCAACGATATCTGCTGTTGCAGTTAGATTCGTTTGACTTGAATTGTGTTCTGAGCAGTGATTGGCCATGTCAATGATTAGACCACTGACCTTTTCAAATTCAGAACAAATATTCTGAAGTTCTCTTGTTAGGTCAATGGTCAATGCCTCTACGTATTGCATTATGTTATTTTTCGTAGCCTGCATCGAAATATCGAACAGCGATGTGAGGTGGTTTTTTATTGCAACCTCATCATTCTTGGCACCCGAATTCAGGTCATTTTGCTTTATAGCGTTGTTGTTATCGATGACGGCAGTTTTAAGTTCACTGAGAAGCATTTCCATGCTTTCAAAACCATCACCGATGTTTAAATTGTTAAATTTTGTTGCTAGCTTGTGATTAGATTCCAGTACTAGCTTGTTAAGTTTGATGCTCTCCTGCTGCTGACTGTAGAGCTTGTCAAAATTGACCTCTAATACAAAACGTTTCTGGCATTCGTAGCATAAAGGAAGCATATATGTAAGAATGCTCTTCTCGTGATTCCTCTGGGCGCCGACGCATGCAGCATGGAACTTTTTCCCGCACGAGCCACTGCAGTACCAAACGTGCTTGTCGTCACTTACGGTGCAATTAATTATCGCGCACGGCATGATTCACTTACGCAGCAATAACGGACACAAAAAAAAAACAAATTAAATTAAATCGCGCGCGGCTTACTTTAAACGGAGCAAATTAAAAACGCGTCCAACCTGTTCGACGACTGTTAATGAACCCCGGGAACGTCTATCGAAATACCTCAAAAAACTCATCCGGGATTCCTCCAGTAACTTCTTTCAGGATTCTTTCGGAAACACTTTCCGGGATTCCTTGGGAATGTCCTCCCGGGATTCCTCCGGAAACTTCTTCCAGGATTCCTCCAAGAACTGCTGTCGGGATTCCTCCGGGAATTCTTTCCGGGATTCTTTTAGAAACTTCATCCAGGATTCCTTTAGAAAGTCTTTTCTTGATTCCGCCAGGAGTTCCTCATAGATTTCCTGCAGATCCTTCTGGAATGGAAAACCCATTCTGGAATCCTCTCGGATGTTCCTGGAATAAAAATCATCCAGGAGTTATTTACGGAATTTCTTCAGGAGTTTTCTTTGGCATTCTCTGGAAGGAGTTCCGTTCCTTATGAAGTTCCTACAGGAGTTCCTTGAGAAATTCCATCAACAACATCTCAAAGAATTCCTTCATCAGCTTCGTAAGAAATCCTCTGAGGGTTGTCTTCAATAGTTTATTCCAGGATTACATTTGTGCTCATTCTGCGAATGGAGTGACGTGAGAAAAGTCGGAGTCGTATATCGAGGTGAGAAATCTCGACTCGAATGAGGTGACTCTCCATTTGATTTACACGGCGAGTCACTTCATTCGAGAGTGGATTCCTCATCTCGATATACGACTCCGACTTTTCTCACGTCACTCCATTCGCAGAATGAGCACAATTCTTCGAGGAATTCCAGAAGGAAGAATATGACTACATTCCGAAACAAACTATTAGGAGAATCACGTATGGAATACCTGGAGGAATCTGTGAATGAATTACGGAAGGATTCTCGGAAACAATTCCTGGAGCATTCACGAAACCCTTGGGGAAACCCCGGATGCAAACTCCAGTAATCCCAGAGAAATCTCAGTAGGAATTCCATAGGAAACTTCTGAAGGAGCTTCAAGAAGAATCTTAGATGGAGCTCCCTAAGGAATTACAGAACGAACTCCTAGAAGAATTAAGGAATAAATTTCTGGAGACACCACGGGAGCAATTTCTGAACAAATCTTAGGTAAAATTTAAAATTGCTGGAGTAATCTCAAAAGGGATTTCCAAAGAAATCTCGGAACATTTCCTGTAGACTTTTTGGTAGGAAACCAGGAACCCTTGGGGAAACCTCACAACTGCGGAGGAAATCCGGGATACCTACAAGAATTTCTTCTGAGATTTCTCGTGGAGTACCCCCAGGAGTTCTTTTCGGGTTTCCTCAGAGAGCTATTTCGGGGATTTATCAAAAAGTTTCTTCTGAGGCTCCTAAAGAGATATCATCCGGGATTCCTTCAGAATCTCCTTCGGGGATTTCTCCAAGAATTTCTTGTGACATTCCCCCAGGAGTTCAAGGATTTCTCCAATAATTCCTACCACGATTCTTCCAGGAATTCCTAACACGATTCCTCCAGGTATTCGTTCCGAGATTTCTTCAGGAATTCGTTCCGAGCTTTCTTCAGGAATTCGTTCCGAGATTTCCTCAGAAACTTTTCCTGAGATACCTTCAAGATTTCTCGATTCTTCCAGGAGTTCCTAGATACCTCCAGAATAAAAAAAAACTCTTGAAGAAGTTCAAGAAGGAACTTCTGGAGGTATTCCAGAAAAAAACTTCTCACTCAAGTTATCTCCGAAGAAAGAATCCTCAAAAAGAGGAATCCTAGAAGAAACTCCTTGTGAAGTCCCAGAGGGAATTCCTAGAGGAATGACAGAAGAAACTAATTAAGGAATTCCAGATGGAACTTTTGGTCAATCTCAGAAAAAAAAACATCCTGGAGGAATCCTACAAGAAACTTCGGGAGGAATCCTCAAAGAAAATCCAGAAAGAGATCCTGGACAAATCTCAGAAGATAGAATCCTCAAATGGTAGAATCCTGGAAGGAACTCGATGAAAAAACTCAGAAAAAAAGCTCCTAATGTAATCCTTTAAGGTGATGATATGACGAAACCACACCCAAAATTTTCAAGAGCACAAATTTGACGAATCAAATAATGGTTTGCGCTGAAAAAATAAACGATTGGTTACCCGCTGGTGGTGACCAATCGATAAACTTTCCCTTGCAAATCTTCAGATTTGTGCTCTTGAAAATTCGGGACTTTAAAGAGCTTCTAGAGGAATCTCAGAAGAACTTCTGGAGGATAACGGAAGTTATTCCTGGAGGAAACTCGGAAATACTTCCTGGAGGATTCCAGGAACCACTGAAGAAATTCTTATCGAAATTGTAGAAGAAATCTCTGAAGAAATCCTATAAGAAATTCCTGGAGGAATTCCAGGAACAACTCTCAACTTAAAGGAATCTTAGAAGGAACCCCTTCATGATGCAAAGAAGATTCTTTTATCTCCTGGAAGAATCACAGAGAGAACTTCTGAAGGATTTCTGAACAAACCCAGAAGAATGTCCCTAGGAATACCTAAAGGAGTTCCTGTAGGAATTCCTGAAGAAACTCCTGGAAGAATTCCAGAGGTGACCTCTGAAGAAATTTTGGATAAACTGGAAAAATCTGAGAAAAGATTCTCATAGGAATCATATAGAAGGAAATCCTGAAGTAATTCCCGAGAGAATCTCTAAAGCAACTTCTGGAGGAAATTCAAGGAATTTCTGGAGGAACCTTAGAAAAAGTTTTTAAGGAAATTCAGTAAGGCACATTGCTCATAGCGCGCGAACACACATGTTAAATTGAATCACGCTACTTATTCTTGATTTAGTAAAATTTAGCTAACCACGAAGTCCGAAGCGCAATCTCACCAGGATTCTACAATAATTTCCACAATTCCACTGGATTTTCGCCCAGACCCCCAGCGGAATTTCTTCCCCCGAAACTCACAATTCGGGTCTGTCCAAAAACCCACCCAATAGTTATCACCGGGTAACGTACAAAAGGCTGAAACATAAAGGCTGAAATTACAAAAGGCTGACTGCATTAGAAGACTGAAATAAGCTTAGGCTGAAAATGTGATTTGACTAGATTTCAAACGGAGCAGGACCAGAGGAATAATGCTAAAGATAAAAAAAACATCACTCAAAAGAACAGCTCGCGTTTAAAGATGGAAACATTATGGGGATTTCTCCAGGACTTCCTTCTGGGGAATCCTCCAGAAATTCCTTCTGGGGATTTCTCCACTTGTTACCTCTCTCTTCTTGAGGTTTCTTGAGAATTACTCCGGGAATTCCTTCTGAAGATTTCAATGGATGTTCCTTCCGGAGATTTTTTTCAAGAGTTTTCCAGGATTTTTTTTTCAGAAGTTCATTCTGGTAATTTCGTTGACAGTTTCTTCATAAAATTTGTTCAGGAAATCCCTTTGGGGGTTCTTCAAGGTCCACTTCCATCTGGAGATTTTCATTAGAACTTTTTCCTTGAGGTTTCAATGAAAGTGCCTTCAGGGAGAATCTCCAGGTGTTGCTTCTGGCGATTTTTCCAGGAGTTCCCACTGGGGAGTCCTCCAGAAGTTTCCTCTGAAGATGTCAATAGACATTTTTATAGGGAATTCCTCGAGGAGTTCCCATTGTACATTTCTCCAGAATTATTCTATCTAGAATTTCCTTTAGAAATGTCAATGGAAGTTCCTATAGGTTTTTTTTTCCAGGAACTCCCTCTAAGGTTTCCTCCAGGAGATCCTTCTTGGGATTTCTCTAGGATTTTCCTCTGGAGATACCACCAGGAGTTTCTCCTGAGGTTTTCTCTAGGATTTCCCTATGAAGATTTCTCTAGGTGATCCCTTCGGACATTTGCCCAGGAGTTCCCTCTAAAGATTTCAATGGAAATGTCTGCACGGAATTTATCCAGGAGTATTCTCTGCGGATTCCTCCAGGAGTAATCTTTCAGAAGTTTTCTCTAATGATTTCAATGCAAAAATCCCTCTATTTTTCGAGGAGTTCCCTCTGAGGTTCCTCCGGGTGTTTCTTCTCGAGTTTCCTCCTGGAGTTCCCTCCGGTAGAAGATCTTTCTGAGAATTCTTCTAGAAAATTCCTTCCGGGAATTTTCCAGCAGTTTGTTCAGAGGGTTTCTCCTCAGGTGTTCCATCTAGTGAATCTTCCAGGAGATCTACAGAAAGTCCTTCAAATTTCTTCAAAAGTTTGTTTTGAGGATTCCCCCAGGGTAGTCACTTGCGGATTTCTTCTGAAGCTTTTTCTAGAGATTTTTCCACCTGGGGAGTCCTCCAAGTGCTTTTTTTCTCTCGAGATTTCTGCAACAGTTGCCTGTTGGTTCGAAAATAACGAAACGAATGAAAACACCGAAAACGCCTAAATGTATGCACGTTCTAATGTGCATATCAATTGAACACCCCAAGTTCTCCATACAAACTTCGGTCATAAACTGTGAAGGCCCGGTCCAATTTTTTTTTCAAAAATTCTTTCCCTATGACACTTCTAGGGTCCCAAACCCCTGTTCTTTTTTTTTCTCATCCCATAACACTAAATTTTGTAAAATTTTGTCGAGCAGTGTAAGTTTAGTAATTACCGACAGAACACTTACCAGCGAGCTCAGTTCCCGTTTGAAAATCCTGGAGTTGATCAGCTCTCCGCTCTGAATTATACAGTCGAGGAACAGCGAGCAGGAAGCCGGTCGGTTTTGCAGCATTTGCTGGAACTGCTGAAGGGATGCGATGGCCGCCTTGGCCTGGTGGTTACCCTCGGTTGCCTTCGAGATGAGCGATGGCAACGTCGAGGAAGGTGTGGAGCTGCAGATTTCCGCCGGCAGTAGCAGATGCATTTGGTGTAGGATTTTCCCGAGGAGTATGGTGGCCCGGACCGAGATGAACGTATCGCTCGAGATGATCACCTCGACCAGGGCATTCAGCAGACCGTTTTCGATGAAGCAATAGAGCAACAATGCGAGGTGTATGTCGGAAACGTTTGGCACACGGCTGGCCAGCGACGGAAGCACGGCCATTCCTTCGGCAGCCACAAAGCCCTCGTTCAGACGCCACGAGTCCTGATACTCGGCCGGATCGACCACCGACAGGGCCACCGAGTACTCGTCGGACCAGACGGGCTGCGGCAGACCGAGTAGTTCGTACAGCAGATCTAGCACGGCTTTGCGCACCTCCAGCTGGTTCAGGTAGAGTATATCGATGATTGCTTTCAGCCCGGATGGCTTCGACGGGTTGCAGAACTCGATGGTTCCGGCCCAGCTCCGCAGCACGGATAGCAGGGCCAGCCTGCTGCATGTAAACCGCAAGTCGCGGGCATCTTTGTTCTTATCCATAATACCTAGTGGGATGGATGTGGAAGAGTTATTAGTATATTTAGTCGTTTATTCAGAGGAAGATTACGTAATGTTCAAAGAAATTTACCTAATCGATACGAGAAATCACAATACGGCGCCCCCAAACAGTCCAACCGGACTCCGGCGATTTGCCGAGTTTTTGGCCATTCCAGCAGATGCAGCAACACTCCGCAGAGACTTTCCGCTATCCGCGGGCTGTGACACTCCAGCACATTTCGGGTGATCACACTGACCCCACCGCACACTATCAGAAGCCTCGGATTCAACACCCCAAACTCGCACAACGTCGCCAGGCAGGCCCTCAGCATGCGATCTTCCCTATCGACCCGAACCGAGCGATCCTCGGCTCCACTTTCTCCCAGCGATACCAAACACCTCACCACGGCAGGGCACACCAGTTCCGGAGCAACCATCAGCTGCTTCCGGACCAGCTTCAGCGCCTGCACCCGTTCCTCTTCGTTCTTCAACAGCACGTCCAAACTGCGGCAGATCAGGTGACCCAACTGAAGTTCGTTCAGCACCCGGACGTCACTCGCGGCCATCAACAGGTGCCGCGTGGCCCGTAGCGCCCCCGCGCGGATCTGCGTAAAGTGGTGCACCAGCGATGCACTGATACAGTACAGCCACTCGGCCATGACAAACCCAAGGGCTTCGTCCCGTGACTGCAGGATGCGCCGCTGGGGACTTCCGACGAGCAGCACCGGACAGCTGCCGAGGGCATTTTCCTTCTTCCATCGTTCGATCAGTTTGACCAGCCCGTTCAACAGGCTGAGCCGTTTGTTTTCATTTGTGGCGCGAGCGCTGAGGCCCACGTAAATGTCCTGGGCGTTCTCGCGAACCGATTTGCCCAGATCCAGCCGGTAGCAATCCTCCGGAGCCGGGCGACCTAGAAAGAGAAGAGGATGGGAAAGTGTGGATTAGTGGGGTTTGATGGGGTCTGGTACGTTTGGCATAAGGCCGTTTGGTATAAGGACATTTGGCATAAAGGACATTTGCAATAAAGGACGTTTGGCATAAATGACATTTGGCAAAAGGGACGTTTGGCATAAAGGATGATTGGCATAAAGGATGATTGGCACAAAGAATATGTGACATATATTTTCCCTTTGGAGAAAAATTAAAGAACAGCTTTCAATGTAAACAAGGCAAACTTGTTAGTGGTGCATTACCTATATTGGATTTCCAATTTCAAAATTACCTTTTGCTTCCATGAATTTGATTTTTTCCGGAAGGGGAATGTTCCTTGTTTTGTATATAGACTGTTCTTTATCGATACAATCAATTTAGATTCCGGTAATAATTCTTTCCAGCAAATCATCCTTGTCTGCATATTATACCCAGAAAATATAATGCATTATAAGGCTGACACAAATTTCGATTTTCTCTAATGTCACCCCCCCCCTCGGAAAATTTTGGTCGGAATTCGACATTTTGAGGGGGGACACAAATAAATTATTCATAAATTTAAAAATTTCGAACTGAAATTAGAGTTGTCGAGAAAATTTCTTAACAAATCCGAAGAGTTTTACGATTTTGCCTAATTGTTTGGGTAATTTTTCATCAAATACATTTATTTTTTATTATCCCCCCCCCTTGACGAGTCAACGAGCAAAGTGACAAAAGAAGAAAATGAGATTTGTTCCGGCCTAATGTATTATCCTTTTTTAGAATATTTTTCTCTTTTTTGACGTTAAGTATGTAGTTCATTTTTCATTGAAATCATGTTATGCCAAACGTCCTTTACGTCAAATGCCCATTATGCCAAACGTCTTTTATGCCAAATGTCCTTCATGGCAAGTGTCATTTATGCCAAACATCCTTATGCCAGATGGCTTTATGCAAAACGGCCTTATGCCAAACGTACCAGACCCATTTGATGATTGGATGTAAAAGGTTTTCCCAGATGTCTTATTTGTAACATTTAAAGCTAAATTTGGGTGTTGTTTCAATGGGAATTTTCAGTGCTTATCAGTAAGTATTTCTTCAGAGATTTTTTCAAGATTGTTCCAATAACTACATCTGGAATTAGTCGAAATAATGTTTGAATAATTGCTTCCAGGAATACTTTTAGAAAATTTACCAGAGATTATTCAAAAGTATATTCAGGAATTCCTTCAAAATGCTGTACAAAAAATTCTTTAGGAGCCAATCCAACAATCACTTCAATAACTCGTCCAGAAATTATTGCTGATATGGATTCATTCAGATTGTTTTTAAAGGGTTTTCTCTTGGTACTTCTTCCTAGGATTTTTTCAGAAAATCCTGAGATTCCTTCAAGAACTCCTAATAAGATTCCTTCAGGGATTGCTCTAAGGATTACTTCAGGGATTTCTCCTGATATTCCTGCAGGGATTCCTCCAGAAATTTTCCAAGAACTAGAAATTCCTCCAGGAATGCCTCTAAAGATTCCCCAGGAATTCTTACAGGCATGGCTCCCTAAATTTCTTCATGGATTCCTTCAAGAATTGCTTCAGGGCTTCCTCCAGGTATTTCCCCTGAGATTCCTCCAGGCATTTCTCCAGAGGTTCCTACAGATATTTATCTATGGATTCCTCTAGAAATTTTCCCAGGAATTCTCACAGAAATTTCCCCAATAATTTTCCTAGGGATTTTTCCAGAGATTTCTACTAAGATTCCTCCAGGGATTCCGCTAGGAATTTGTCCAGAAATTTATCCAGGGATTCTGTCAGGCATTCCTCCGGGGATTCCTTCGGGGCTTCCTTCAGCGATTCTTACAGGAATTTCCCTAAGAATTCCTCCCTGAATTCATTTAAGCATTTCTCCAGAAGTTTCTCCATAGATTCCTCCAAAAATTGCTTCAGATATTCCTCCAGCAATTCCAACTAGAATACCTCCAGGCATTCGTTCAGAAATTCATCCAGGCATTCTCGCAAGATTTCATCCAGGAATACTCTCAGGGACTCCTCCTGGTATTCCTCCACTAATTTCTTCAAAATTTTTTCATCATTTTTTCCAGGATTTCATCCAGGAATGCTTACAGGAACTCCTCCAAGAGTTCCTCATGGAATTCCTTCAGAAATTTCTATAGCAATTTCTCCAGGAGTTTGCCCAAGAAATCCTCCAGGGATGTCTTCAGGAATTCTTGCAGGATTTTTTCCAGGGATTACTCCACAAATTCATCCAAGAATTTCTCCTTCAGGAATGCTTCAAACATTCATCCAGTAATTTCTTCAGACATTCCTCCACGAATCTCTTCAGGAATTCATCCAGAGATTCCTCTAGAAATTGCTTCAGGGAATCCGCCAGGAATTCCTACAGTAATTTATCCAGGAATTCCTCAAGGATATTCTCCAAAAAGTCCTTCAGGAATTGCTTCCGGGTTTCCTCCAGGAATTCTTTCAAAAATTACTCCAGAAATTGCGTTGTGCGTCATTAGGGAATTCGTTAGCGGTGATACTGTGAATGTTTTGTTAGCGTTTTTTCCTTTTTTAATCATAAGCTGTTCTTACGAGTTATACTGATATAGGAAATAGTGATGTGATCATTCAAGTTCACCATTTACTTTTCGGCCAAACGGCGTCGGCCAAATGACCGTAACTAGTTTTGGCACTTCTCAGCAAACGTTGCTGGAAACTTCCACCTACCCCGGGCAATCGGAATGCTAAAGAGGATTAGGCACTATGGATCTCATTAGCCAGTTTTGCTTATATCCTAATAAGTCTGCTTCGGATGTACTGTCAGTTGTGATGATTCAGAAATCGCCTAACTATAATGCTGTTCAGGTCCTTCTTCAATTCCAGCGCGTCTAGGGATCTTAGGAGAGATTTAGGAACAACTCCGCTTGCCGAGAGGACAACCAGAGCTTAACGGACGTCCTCCAAGGGCCACATATGCTTCAACTCCTCCGCTAGGTCGTGGTACTTGGTTATCTTACCGGAGAACGTTGATTGGACATTATGGTCTAACGGTACAGCGATGTCGACGAGAGTTACACGCTTCATCCTTTTGTCTTAAACCTCAATGTCGGGCCTGTTGGCACAAATGAGGACGTCCGTAATGATCTCGCGATCCCAGTACAGATTTTTGCAACTATTTTCCAGAACCAGGTCCGGCTGGTACTTGTAGTAGGGTACAATTCTGTCAGCCAAGCTGTGCTTTAAAGCAAACTGTTCGTGAACAATCTTGACTACTTCGTTGTGACGATCGAGCTAGGCTGATCCAGCTAACACTGAACAACCTGCAACATAGCATTTTCTACAGCGATTCTCTACGTCTTCAAAATGTGCACAGACACGTCGTGGAATATGTACCGCCGATAGTTCTTCGTCGCAATTACGCGGTCCTGAATGGCTACCATGAAACCTTCTGTTTCCGAGAAGAGGTCACCCCGCTCCAGCTACGCGTTCGACGTCGCCTTATCGATTAGCTCGGGCTCCAGATTATGGGGATACGTCCCATACAACTCCTTCTGCTACCACGTTACGATCATCTCGTCAACGGTCTTGATGTCGCAGTTCAGCTGGTAATCCTGCTGCGCCAGATGCAGGGCGCTGTAATTATGATCAGCTTCACATACAGTGTGGTACATTTCATGACGGTTCTAGCTTTCTACGAAATATGAAACTGCGGGATCTGGGAGACACAGTGCCTGGATATTAGTCTCGCCTCTTCCGCCTACTGCGCGTGGTAGGGTGACTCTCTCGATGGACGACTTTGGATGGCGCATGCGGTGCTTGGTGAACGCTACTGCTCGTTCTAACGCCTCGAGGTCAGTCTTGGTCCACTTCACCACCCCGAAGCTGTAGGTTAACAGGGGCGCAGCAAACGTGTTGATCTCCTTCAGCTTGTTGCCAGCTGACAGAACGCTTCTCAGAACGCAGTTGACACGATGCAAGAACTTGCATCCTGCAGTTTCTTCTTGATCACTGTGTGGCGAATACCTCTAAGTTTCAGGAAACCGAAGTACGCTTCGCCTTCAACTATATTCCGAATCTCCTGCCTCCTCTATTCGAAACGTAAAGCAAACCGACCAACTAGACTGGCATACTGCGTGTTGTTTGGTAGCATCTCACTCGTCTCCTTGGTTTGCAAATATCCGGGATACAACGGAAGCTTGGGTGGCTTCGCTTGCTCCATTCCGAAACGACACAGCAGCTTCTTGATGTATCCGGATTGATTCAACGAAATACGGTCATCCATCGGTTCGTTTCACTTCAACTCCAAGGAAATGGGGAAGGTTGGCCAGTGACGTTACAGCGAAATGTTGCTACAAACCATGGCAAACTGCGTTCTTGTCGGTTGATGAGGCTATTTCTGCAGGTTGTTTCATGTAGTAGACAGTTTCTTGAAGTTCTCCGTTTAAGAAGGCTGTCTTTACATCAGCGTATTCCAATAACAGCTTCCTTTGGGCAGCAACTGTAGCAAGTATCTTGAAGGAAACAGGTTTGATAACCGGTGCAAAAACTTCATCGTAGTCAATTATATTTTTTGTGTGAATCCTTGAACTACAAGTCTTGCTTTATACCACACCACGTTGCCTTATTCGTCCAGCAGTTTCCTTTTAAATATCCACTTACATCCTATTGCTTTTCTTCCGACATACTAAATCCCAAGTGTGGTTCTCCTTTTGAGATTTGAGCTCGTCTTCGATTGATGCTGTCCACAGCTCGCTCTCAGGACCAGTTACAGCCTCTTGATATGTTCCCGGCTCGCATTGCTGATTTTGAACGATGTTCAGCGACTCATGAGTATCGTGCGAGTGTTTTACCCTTGGTACTTCTTTCCGATCGACGGGGTACTGGTGAATCAAGAATTTCTTCGGTGCTGCTGAGAAACTCGATGCTGCTATCGCCTGACTAGGACTGCTCCTCCTCCTAAACAAGTCTTCTGACAAATCTTCCTTAATTTCGTCTTGGGTTGGTATTTCATCTGGAGTTTCATCCGGTGATTTAAGGTTGCATTCAAACTCGACAACTTCAGGATTGGTTGCCTCTTTTGAGCGTCTTTGCTGATCGCAGCTTTGTCGGTATCAAGTTGAATGAACTTTTACGCCTTGTGATCGTCCGAGTATCCAATGAATACCATCTTGAAAGCTATCGGCACAGACAAACAGACGTCTCACTCTAACCACTTCCATCGTTTCCCTTTTTAACAGACTATTCAAATATTCTGTAGTTCGCAAACCGTCACTACCGCCATCTACAGTGGGTTTGCGAAACGCAGCATAATTATCATTGGGCGATTATGCTTTTGTGACGATGATTTTGATCGCACTTTCTTCCAAGTGATACGTCTGTTTGTCTGTGCTATCGGCTCCAACCTGGTTCGTTTTTGGTCCGGAACGTGAACATATGCAGAACTTAGAAATATCTGCAAGTGCTTCAAATCAGGAACCTTTCCGTACCAGTGGCGTTTTCTGAACGGACCTTGACAGAAGAACGTTCTGCAAATGAGCTGCTGTGTTAACTGCTTCCGCCGGGGGTTCTTCTGGTCCTCGTGGAAATCCTTCAGAAGACGCTTCAGTCAGATCAGCTCCTGTGTTGTGTGGCTTCCGAAAGGGCAATGAACTCCGCCCCAGCAGTTGAAAGAGAAACACAGGTCTGCATCCTGCATGCCCAGCTGATGGTTCCACCATTGAACTTCATAACAAATCCAGTATTGGACATCCGATCTTTTCTGCTTTCGGCCCAGTCAGCGTCCGAGAATCCAACCTGAACTTCGCATTGTTGTTTACTCGCAGTCTGTAGTTTTTCGTACTCTTCAAGTATCGGGCCATCCGTTTCAGTCGTTTTTGGTAGGGCAGCTTGTTTTTCGGCTAAGGAATAAGACGGCCGGCGAAATATCCGGGCTAGAGAGCACCCCTCCAGGAGGTCCTTCTGGCATTCCACAGGAACTCAATCCGGAACTCGTCCAAGAAATCCCTCGCGCTTTCTCCTCCAATTTGTTGCAGGACTCCTCCAGGAGTATTATGTGGGACAGGGAGTTCTTGATGATTCTCTGGGGTTCTTCCAGAAGTTTCTTCTGAGATGAGAAGAGAGAATCTCTTTATTCCATCTGTGATTCATTCATGGACTCTTGTCAGGATTCCTCTGAGATTTGTCCAGAGATTTTTTCTGAGGATTCTTATGGAATAGCTTCTGAGATTACTTCAAGAATTCCTAGATTCCTCATCCTCCAGGAATTCCATCCTAGATTCTCCTAAAAGTTAATTTTGGAATGTCTTCAGAAGTTTTTTTTTACTTCCAGAAGGTATTACTGGAAATTCCTGCAATTTTACCCCGGATTTATTCAGGGATTTCTCCAGGAGCTCTCTCGGGGATTGTTTCGTTCCAAGATTCCTTCAGAAACTCCTTCCAAAATTCTATTAGGGACCTCTTCGAGGAGTTATATGCAAGATTCCTCCCGGAGTTCCTTTTCAGAATTCTTCAGAAACTGTTTATGTTTTTTTTATCTGTATTAACGAGATTTTTAGCCCTAGGCTAGTTCATCTCGGGACCCACGCTTTACTTCCCTTCCGAAGGAAGAACTCAATATGCCTCCAAAAATTTCTTCGGGTTCTCTTCCTGGAGCTCCTTCCTGGATTCCTACGGGAACTTCTTCCGGGACTCTTCCAAGAATCACTTGCGGGATTCTCCAGGAACTACTTTCAGGATTCTTTCGGGAACTCCTTCCGGGATTACTTCGGAAGCTCCAACAGGGATTTCTCCAGGATTTTTTTGCTGGTCTTCTGACAGGAATTGCTTCTGGAATTTCTCCAGGAACTCCTTCGTGGATATTTAAAAAAAAAACACGGACACGTTCACAAAGATGTCCATATCCGCAGTGTGGAAAAGAGAAATAGAAAATACACCACTCACGCTGTGCATCTCAACAGGAGCCCGTCTCTTATACAGTAGACGTTCGCTCGGTGCAAACGGTTTAACTGCAATGCTTTTTAACTGCAAGTCCGATAAGTGCAACAATTTTGCAGTTATCGCACCGCTATCCTTCAAAATAAAATGTCAACAGCGATGCGATGTTTTACGCATGCACTTTTGTTGCAATGCGATGTTTTTCGTATGCACATTGGTTGCATTCTGCAACAACTGACAGTTATGTGACGTCTGTCAGTTGTTGCAGTTATCGAATTTCATTCGGTAAGTAAAACGTAAACATGTTGCACTTATCGAACGTCTACTGTATGTGGATCCACCACTGCGATTCGGATGCGCGCAAGCTTGGTGGGTAGAAATAAATCTCTTTGCTCCCTGAGCACTAGGCCACACAACAGTGCGGTGAGAGCGCTTTGAAATTCTCTCCAGTGAAAGTGTACAAAATCGCCCGGGCGCGCGCTCCAGTGAGGTTTTTGCGCCAGAGTGCGCGCTGCGGTGAAACACCGGAGAGTTCTCGCCCCGGTGACACCATGGTGATGATTCGGTGACTGCTGGGTGAAAACACGGGAGAGCGCGTGAGAGCGATGCGCGCGAAAGAGTGAGCCACACTCGATCCGAGGCGAACGAGCAAGAGCACACACTAGCGCGTGATCTACCCACCACCCAAAACAAGAGAAACTGGCCTTTTGGTGTGGTGAAAAATGTTCCAATCCCCAGTGTGGTCGATAAACTGACGCCACAGTGAATCGCTACGGTGAAATACCATCTCTGCGACGTTTAGTACTTCCAGTGAGCTGTTCGCTCTTTGAAAGAAGCACGCACTAGACAACGGACTAGCAAGCAACTCCTAGTGGCACAGCCGAAAACTTTTCCTGACAGCTGCGGCGGGAACCGAACCCGCGCTTCTTAGCACGATGCGACTAAATGCTTGGTGACACTAGCCGCACGACCACGAAGCCACAACTTCTTCCAGAATTCCGTTATGAAAGCTTTCTGGAATTTTTCTTGGAACTTATTCCGGGGGGTTCTTCTGAAATTCTTTCAGCAACTGCTTCTCGGATTTCTTCGGAAACTCTTTCCAGGATTCAAATAGGAACTCTTTTCTGGTTTTCTCCATGAGTTTCGTTCGAAATTGTTGCAGATTCTTCTGGAATTCCTCTGGAAGTTCATCCTGGAATACTTTCAGATGTTTCTAATGGAAATCCTTCAGGAGTTTGAAATTCCTACAAGATTCCCTTGAGAGAATACTCCAGAAAGTTCCTTCTGGTTTCCTTCAGAAGCTATTAGGAGAAGCTCGGATGAAAATCCGGAAGGATTCCAGGAGCTTCATGAGAAAGTCTAAGAAGGAATCTCAGAAAGACACCTGAAAGGAGTCACTGAGATGGAAGTTGTTAGAAACGAGAAAGATGCAAATTGCGATGTTTCTGATATAAACTCCCATACAAACTTCAAACAAGTTTAGCACTGGCCAAATGTTAACGGATTTAGCAGAAAATTTGACCAGAGCATCGTGGCGTCATGTCGAATAAAATGAGAATGGGCTTCATCGAACTTCATCGAACAAGTTTAAGCCACCCTTAATTTGATATTCTACAAGAAAAATCAAACACAATTTAAATGAATCACAACAAAATCATATGGAATTCTAGTGAATTTCATGCAAAATGTCTTCTAGAATATTCGAAAACAATTACTCAGTACGTCCTTTCCAGGATATCTGAGTTTGAATTCAATTCCTGGTACGTTCCGTGATCTGTTCTTAACAGCCTCTCAATCAACGAATTTCAACTCTAAGCATCTTCAAATCGTATTATTATCTCCTTTTTCACCCACCAGACATACAGAGACATCCCGCAGATAATCGAGACAAACATTCAAAGAATTTCAACAAAGAAATTTTCCACATCTCATCTTCACTTCGCCTACTAATCGAAAACATGTTGCTTGAAAGAGCAACGCCGATGACCGGATCATATCATCATCCGACCAACAGCGGCAAACTTGACGGCGACGATGACGTTTATTTGAAGACGTGTGTCCAAACAAAACTGAAATAGAACTCGAGATTCAAGCAATCAAAGCTTTCGAATCAAAACATCAAACACACTAAAGCCTGAAGTACACAGTGTCAAATATTAAATTTTGCCAAGAAAAGAACTCAAGAAACAACAGCTGTTTGACACTAATGAAAATTCGATCGAGTCAAACAAGATGTTTGAGCATTGGTTTCTTTTTGGACAAGTATCTGACCCTGAGTACTTGGATCTTAAGTGAAGTCATGAAAATTGCACAAATACAACTTGAATTTAAAAACAATGGAATTTGTAGAGCATGGCTACAAAACAACGCTTTTAGTTTTTATTTGTCTTTTGTTTTCCACAAAAAAAAACTTCAGAACCAGTTTGTCGGTGCATGTTTAACCGGATGAAAACTGAACGAAAATAAACAGATTCTTACAGTACACACACGCGCGCTGCCCATGCCCAAGCCAAAACAAAAGCACATCGAGGTAATCGAGGTCGAAATTAGCAAAGATCATCTGTTTCTCGCTGTTTTGATGGCTTAATTTGACGATACAACGGCTTTCATAGATAAACAGACACAGTAAAGACAGATAATGCCAACAGGGACACAATAGATTACATATCATATCTTTGTTGGATGTAAAAGGTATATGTTACCTCCGTGTAGATTTCATGGTATAAACTCAATGGCAGTTTGGATGACCTAGCATATCCGACATCATTTTTGCTGTTTAATTTTTTTCTAGCGCCATGAATGTAACGTCCATTTGTCTATTCATCCATCGTTAATTCGGCTATCGTTTTCGCCGCCAACAACAATGCTGTTCGAGTGCCACCGCCGTCGATGTGACTATTTTCGGAAAATTGCTACAGCATTTTTCTTAACTTTGAGAATCCTCACACCATTCGTCTATACCTATTCCTACAGGCAGAGCTACACCGATTCGCGTTCGAAGCCATCAAAAGAACATCACTCGTTCGTACGTAGTAGTGTCGCCACAAAAAGGGTCATTGATACGGTTTTTACAACTTTTTGTTTACCTTTCGTCGTCGGTGGAAAACTACGAGCAAAGATGCTCTTCACATGCAAGCAAGAAAGCAAGCAAATCCATTGTGGCGGGCCTTAATGAGTGAAAGGCATGCATCTGCAGATGCGGATTTGTCGTGTCACGTGCGTTCGAATCAACAATGTGCAACGTATAGCTGCATCGCTCTGCCTGCCTGCATTATATCTATCAAGATGCATATGGTACATCCAAAGATTGTTGGACTGGTGGTGGTGGTTGATGCGCAACTGCCGCACAATGTGCATTTTTCACCATCAGCTCTCGGTGTCGGGATGCAGTCATGAAGTCCTTTACCCTACGTCTCCACTAGACAGAAATGTCTTGCCATTTTGCTGCCAGAAAGAGAAAACGTAACAGAAATGATCAACACCGCTGCTTTCCATGCAAACAGCGAGAGAACATTTCTGTCATGACACATCTGTCCAGCAAAATGGCAAGACATTTCTGTCTAGTGGAGACGTCGGGTTACGACGAGCGACGTACTATACGGGCTACTACCTACTCTGGAGCCTGGTGTAGTATACAATTCCGTATGTTGTAGTAAAAAAGCGGATGAGTGGAACAGAAGGAGTGAGAAAATTGGGTCTCGCCTCCGTTCGTCCGTTACCGGAATGTGAACATCCGTCATTCATCATCATCCTAGAGTGCAGCAGCTTTGCTGGATACATCTGCATACATAGACATAGCCAAAGTGCATATTTACGGTCTTCTGAGGCATTCGTTTTTGTTGAATGCAAACAGATGTGGGTATAGTGAGGAATAAGGGCAGGCTCGAGCCAGGTAGTAGCTCTTCGGTCCAATGGCTATGTGAAGAATTCACATTTAAATATAATTCGTCCTTAATGAGCCAATTTTTGAATAGGGTGAACTTATCTAAAAATGTTGCTCTCTATCCTCGGTCATGCCCAATGCTCGTTCGTCAGGTCACGCTCCACCTCAGGTGGAGCCGCCCATCGTGCTCTCTACGCTCCACGCCTTCTTGTGCCCACCGGACCAGTAGCGAACACCAACTTTACAGGGTTATTGTCCGGCATTCTTGCCACATACTCTGCCCACCGTATTCTTCCGGCTTTGGCCACCTTCTGGATGCCGGATTCTCCGTAAAGTGCAGCGAGCTCATGGTTTATCCTTCTTCGCCACACACCGTTCTCCTGCACACCGCCGAAAATCGTCCTTAGCACGCGTCGCTCGAAAACTCCGAGTGCTTGCAGATCTTCCTCGAGCATGATCCATGTCCAGTATGTACTTTGGTTTTTAGGCATTCATCACCAATCCGACCTTTACTGCTTCGCGTTTCAGGCGGGTGTACAGCTCTGTCACTGTTCCAAATGTTCTGGCGATAATGTCCATGTCGTCCGCAAAACACACAAATTGACCGGATTTTGTGAAAATCGTTCCCCGGCTGTTGAGCCAGGCTTGTTGCATAACACCTTCCACAGCGATGATAAAGAGTAGACATAAGAGTCCATCACCTTATCGCAGTCCCCGGCGAGATTCGAATGAACTGGATAGTTCACCCGAAACCCTTACGCAGTTTTGCACACCATCCATTGTTGCTTTAATCAGTCTAGTCAGCTTCTCAGGAAAGCCGTTTTCGTCCATGATTTTCCATAGCTCTGTGTGGTCGATACTGTCGTATGCCACCTTGAAGTCAATGAAGAACAGGTGATGCATTGGGACCTGGTATTCACGGTATTTTTGGAGGATTTGCCGTACGGTGAAGATCTGATCCGTTGCCGACCGGTCGTCGATGAAACCGGCTTGATAACTTCCCACGAACTTATTCGTTTTAGACGACGGAAGATGATTTGGGATAGCACTTTTTAGGCAACATTCAAAATGGTGATCGCTCTGAAGTTTCAAATGGTTCGCCTTTCTTGTGAATGGAGCAGATTATCCCTTCCTTCCAGTCATCCGGTATTGGCACAAATTTCCAAAATGGAAGAGAACGAGCCTCTGGAGCCGACCTACGTGGTCTCCCGTGCCTACGTTCTCCACGCCATTCAGTTGCTAGTCGAAGTGCTGTTTCCACCTTTCGATCACCTCACGTCCGTCCGTCAAGAGGCCTGTGTCCTTATCCCTGGATGTTTCGGCTCGCAGCGCAGCACGAAGCCGTTGCGAGAGGGATACATTGAGCTTCTCGTAGAGCTTCCGTGTTTCATGCGAACGGTACAGCTGTTCCATTTCTCGAACTCCACTTCTTCCAGGCGGCGCTTTTTTCCCCAGAAGAGGCGGATCTGCTGTTTCCGCTTCTGTTAATGACGTTCCACATTCTGCCGGGTTCCTTGCTGCAGCATTACCGCCCTCGCTGCATTCTTCTCCGCCAAAATCATTCTGCACTCCTCGTCGAACCATTCGTTTCGTCAACTCCTCTCCACGCATCCGATGGTGCTCTCGGTTGCGTCGTTGATGGTTGCATTTACTGGTCTTCAACAGTCATCTTGAGGAGCCACATTGAGCACACCCTCGTCCGACTACGCTGCCTCGTGATTCTGCGCGTATGCAGAGGCGATATACGGTTCCTTTCAGTCGCTCAAGGTCGTGGCGGTTGCCGGTACCGTACATTATTGATGACGGAAAGTTTTGGGCGCAGTTTGACCATCACCCGATAGTGACCGGGGTCGATGTTAGTGCCACGATAGGTCCTGACGACCTAGTTGGACGCCTAAGAAAGGTATGTAGAGACTTGTACGTCCTCTCGGGCCTAGTTGTCACGGGAATTTGGGTGTTAATGGAATGATGAAGTCCAAAGGATACGTTGGCCCAACGTTTAGGCAGGAGGACCAAACTCTGCAAATTATACAAACTCCAGCATTCTCGAGACGAAATTGTTGACTTCGATTTGTGTTTGCCGAATATCCAGCAGCAATATCAGGGCCCATATAGCCGAGGCGGTAAACGCACGGGTATTCAGCATGACCATGCTGAGGGTGACGGGTTCGATTCCCGGTCGGTCCAGGATCTTTTCGTAAAGGAAATTTCCTTGACTTCCTTCGGCATAGAGTATCTTCGTGCCTGCCACACGATATACGCATGCAAAATGGTCATTGGCAGAGGAAGCTCTCAGTTAATAACTGTGGAAGTGCTAAGCTGAGAAGCAGGCTTTGTCCCAGTGAGGACGTTACGCCAAGAATAGGAGAGGAGGAGCAGCAATATCACGAAATGACACGATGAGAAGTGTAAAAGGGAATTGGTTGTTAGGTTTCGCTATCGCTTGCATCCGAGAAGCGGTGGCGTAGCTGGTTCATATGTATATGCTCGAATGAATGGTGGAGTCCACTGATCCCTTGCTCGCTAAAACCTCTCCTGAAGCCAGTGAAGAGAATTGTCAGACAAAAGAGGCACAAAACAAGCAACAAAGAAGGTGCGACGATTAGTCTTTATCCCTACTGGTGACAGATAATGACATGATCTCGAAATTTTTTGTTGCAGACAAAACGGAAGCTGAATTTGTTGCGTACTTTTCAACTCGTGAATAATCAATTATTACTAACCCAAAGTCGAAACTGTTTGATGATAGAGCTTCACCAGAGTTGCAGTGTTTACCGACTCGAAGTTACCGTTCGAAAATCGCAATGCAAGGCTTAAAAATCTCTAAACTCGTGGTGTACGATGTTAATCCCATTATTTTCAAGTTGGGACAAACTTATGTCGCATGGGTTGTTTTGTCGCAACAAATACAGGTTGCGACATTGTCATTATTGTTGCGCGATGGTTGAATTTTGGTTCACTGCCTGAAGCCTATGGTCCACTGCACGAATGTATGCTGGCCTGCTTGCTCTGACAGGAAATTTGACGTTTGAGCGGTGCCAACACCGCTCAAACGTCAAATTTCATGTGAGAGTAAGCAGGCCAGTAGAAATTCGTGCAGTGGACCATTCGGCTTTGTTTTGACGATGCGCTTGCGCGTACACTACATCGTCCGGATACGCTCCGGACCCTACGCTTTTGACCGCTTCGTGCCTTCGTTTGAACTGGTTGTTCTGCTTCCCATTAACCACACTCTAAAGAATTTTCACGTCCGATTTACGTGAAATATCACGTAGCTCATCCTTGTTCACAAAATCTCAAAAGTTACCTGACGTTAGTTACTATCACCCGATAATCACGGCGTATGCACCGCCCTGTTTGGCAAAATCCACCCAATTTTTCACGTTACTCGTTTGAATGCGTTTGTGTTAGTGAACTTCTGACTTGGAAGTTTCCGCCAAACGAAAGCTACGTGAATTTCAGGTGTGCAAAATAAAAACAATATGGCGTTGAAAGTAAGTTGGTGCAGGAACCACGCCGTTTCGGAGCAAGCTGCTGCAAATATTGAACGGTAATTTAATTGTTTAAGTCAATAGATGATTAATTATAGACAGTGTTTTATTATTTTCCTAAGTTTCAGAAGCAGGTGTTAGGGGCTGTTAGTCTCCTGACGGTGACGGAAAACTATAGTTCAGCGAGTATTTGGAACAGCTGGACTACAAAGATTTTGAGTCGAAATTTCTGGATTTGTTTGGAATCTTGGAGAGTACGAAACGTACATACGTTAGATGGTTTAATTATTATGTTTGTGAATGCAGATTGATTACCTCTGAATAAAAGACTGATAAAGAATTTTCTTAAACTGTTACATATATGTAGCAGCTTGTAGCGTATTTGAGGAGTCAAGAGTTTTTACATCCCTAAAAAATGCAATGAAGTATGCATTTTGTAAGGATTAACAATCTCTTGCCTCTTCAAATGCGTTGCAAGCTGGTACTGCTGCTTTATTTTCATACAAAAATCATGCATAAATTACGTGAATTTTACGTAGAACTAATCTTGTTTCCACGTAAAAGTTACCTGAAATTCCAGTGGCACTCACACATATTTCACGTAATCGGTACGTAGAATGAATGTCAAGTTTACCTGACTTATCATGTCGATTTGCAAAGCTCAAATTAATCCAGCTACCTGCCATTCCAGTGAAGGTTACGTGAAAAATATGGTGGACGAAAACTACCTATCTTTTCACGTAAATCGGACGTGAAAATTTTTCAGAGTGCAGGATTGGACGCGGAGAACTCTGCTTAAAAAGATCTAGGGATGTCCGCATTGACCGTTTGAGGAATAGGTGTGGCGAAGATTTACCATCCGGAACGTTTCGATTTGGTGTTAATGGCTAGTTTCCACTTCGTACGTACACGGAAAAACTGAAAAACTCAAAATTAGGTACTTTTAAACTCAATTTTGAGTTCTTTTTCATCTCCCTTCTCATGCGCTCTTTCTATTGTTGTCAGAGAGTGAAGAGAGAAACACCCCAACTTTTGCAGTTCCGTGCGTCAAGCCAAAACTGAGTTTCTAGCACAGTACTCAAATTTGAGTGAATACAACCTAGTCAAAATTTCGGTTGAGTTGAAAAAACTTAAAATTAGGTATTATTTTCACATGGAAGCAAGCGGGAACAACCCAACAAAAACATCGATTCCATCAACTCAAAATTGGCTTGACGCACGCAACCCCGAAGTTGGGTGGAAAGAACCCACTTTTGGGTAGTTTCGTCTCTCCGTGTACTGTGCAAAAAGATAGGACAAGTAATGGTCAGGTAATGATTCCGCTTCAAAATTACTTGTGCAGTTCGCAGATGGCAAGTAAGGAAAAAAGTGTAACACTCGTAACGCCTCCCGTGCAAATCAAATGGAGCTGTCACTTTTCCTTGCGGAGAAATTGTCCGCGCTATTTCCGTTTGGAAAAGTAACGTTCCTCCCCATACTGGATCAGTTGTCAAAATTACTTTCGGAAAAAGGTGGAATTTTACTTGGGCGCTCTACTTGGCAACACAAAACATAGCTTAAGCTTAGTTTCTTGTTGCCAAGTAGAGCGCTCAAGTAAAATTCCACCTTTTTCCGTAAGTAATTTTGACAACTGATTCAGTATGGGGAGAAACGTTACTTTTCCTTACGGAATAATAGCGCGGACTATTTTTCCGCAAGGAAAAGTGACAGCTCCATTTGATTCGCACGGGAAGCGTTATGAGTGTTACACTTTTTTCCTTACTTGCCATCTGCGAACTGCACAAGTAATTTTGAAACGGAATCATTACTTGTCCATTACTTGTCCTATCTTTTTGCACAGTACGTACGAAGTGGAAACTAACCATTAACCGGTAAATGAATAGGAGCGTATGAAGGTGATGGAATTTCACCGTCTTACACCCTTCAGCAAGTTCCTTCAGTCCTCTCCTTAGGGTGTCGACGAAACTTTCTGCTTGTCCGTTAGAATGTGGCTGATACGGCGCTGTCGTAAGATGCTGGATACCATTTCCGCAACAGAAAAACTTGAAACGGTCGCTAACGAACTGGGTACCATTATCGGACACAAAAGTCTGTGGGTTGTCATACCTTGCGAAAGGTTCTTGCAGGAGCTCTAGCGTCGCTGTAGTAGTGGTGCCACGGGCCTTGAAAAATTTCGGCCATTTTGAGTAGGCGTTAACCTGCGCAGTCGATATTGATCATTTTCCATGGTTTGTTGGTATCGGCCATGAGGATGGTCTTGCGGGGCAACTTTGCAGCAGCAGCATAGGAGCGACACTGGCACACAAACGATTCAACGTCCTCGCTGAAGTACGTCCAGGCCAGTACACGATCGAAGTTCAGGAATCTCAACACGATCGCCGAGCATGATGCAACCCTGAGCAACTTGAAGGCCTTCTCTTCACGAGTAGAATAAACGATTTGACGTGTAAGAGACTTGTGGTCGATCTGTAGAACGAATCTGCGACCGAATATCATCTTGTGGAATCGGGTAACTGCAAACACCAACGCGAACGCTTCCTTCTTGATTTGACCATAGTTTTCTTTCGCAAGTGTGAGCGACTTTGAAGCGTGAGCGATGGCTTCGATGGAATCGTTGGGAAAATGATGTATAAAGACGGCACCCAGGCCGTCCTTGGAGACGTCTCCAGCCACGACGTCGTTCCTTATCGTTCCTTAACGAAGTGCGTCTGAGATTGGAGATGATCGAGGAGTGATCAGAGTTGCTTCATCTGAGCAATGAACCGTCTGTAGTAAACTCATGGTTTACACAAGTCGAATGAAGCAAAAAATGCAAAATCCGACCAAAAAAACCTAATCTATTTTCAGAGACGTTCGTTCGTCCCAAAAGTCGTTAACAAACTGAACGCCAGACTTCAAACTACTCTCAGCCCGCTTCTTTCCATACCCACCATGCACACCAACACAAACATTCATCTATGCCGGCGAAACTCTTTCCTACCGTTCATCAACCCAGTTTCATTCGCGCAACGCTGTACACAGAGCCGCCTGTATGCATGTGTGTTTGTATGTGTATCACCAACCAACCAACCATCTCCGAACGCGACGCGAATGACAGCTCTCGTTCATGCAGACAGCACGCGAGCCGTTCATGGTTGGTTTTGGTGGAACGGGTGGAAAGTATCCCGACTATACGAGTATACCCAAATCAATACTGGCTTTGCAAATAGACACATCTCACATTAAATAAAATTTTCATAATAATAAGCCTCTATACACTACATTCGCTTTCTTCTCTACTCTTGAAAGCTTATTTTGCAAAAGCTAAGTACATATACCAATACTTTATAGATCGAGTTATAAATATTGCGTCATTTAATTATATATTTTTTATTGCTTTTGCTAAAAACAATGCGGTAAAATGTCATAAATTTTTAAGCGACTTTCACAATGATATCAAGCCCCTCAGTGCAAAAAAATCACATCTCACAAAACGAATAACAATTTAACATATTTTCTTTTATTTATATTTTTTTTTTGCTTCTTTTTTTCTTCTTTTTAAAACTATGATACAGGAAAATATGACATTCAAGATTTTAACATATCAGAAATGAATCATCTGATCCCAAATTAGAACAACATTGTATTGTTAATTTTACCATAAACATACATTTTTATTGTACTAGATCTTTTTATTGCAATTAAATACATCTAAAACTACTAAATTGCATTCATGAGCTTTCTGTTCTGTTCTGAGAATCCTGTTCACAGGCAACTTCAAACGCATCGCGATAGTCGAAAAAAATCTATTCTCTCAAACCACTTTATGAAATTAATTTGAAAATCTACAACTTTGAATCAAAATTAAATAAAAAAACGCATAACATCCTTTTAAAACATAACACTACAAAATATACCAAACTTATTCGAATACAGTTGATCCAAAATTTGATTCAAACTCAATTTAGTTTCAATTCAAAAGTAGTCCAAACCAATATTCAATTTGAAAATAATTCATATGAATACAAAACCATAATAATAATATCAATTCAAAATTCCTTTAAAGTTCTATCAAAATCAATCTCCATAAAATCCAAATCTAATCAAAATGAAATTTAAATACTATCTCTCAGCAATCTAATCTAAATCTTATCTAAAAGTGTGTTTAGAACAGAGTTTCCCATTGCTCATGTGTACATAAATGTGACAGCGAGCCTCCCACCAAATTGTCTCCCAGCACTTAAAAATCGCAGTGTGCTGAGCTGCTAAGAGGCACACGAAAATCTGGCGGGTGCGAGCTAGGCACCTAGCTCCCGGGGAGCTCGTCTCATGCGCTGCGTGAGCTGTTGGTATCTAAGGTGAAAAACAACTTCTTGGTAACGAAGAACCTCAACAACTTTTTTCCATACAGAACACAAGTGTCTGGTTGGTCTATGCGATACGACTAGGGACTCTCAATGCAAAGGTTAAGGTTTCAATTCTCGCTCGTTTAGGAAGTTTTTGTCGTGAAATTTTCTAATTTAATCAGCACATGAGACGAAGCTCATGAGGCACATCTTGAGAAAAATGAGGCACGCAACTTTCAGTCTCAAAATGTACTGTGCTCTTGGGAGCTGGCTTGCAATGAGGCTCCCGTACATGGGACTACAGCACGTGTACATCAACTCTGGTTTAGAATCAATTATTCACGATTATATCACAGACAAACACAATCAAAATCCAATCAAAATCCAATTCAAATCCAATCCAAATCCAATCCAAACTCAATCCAATCCAAAACCAATGCAAACCCAATCCTAATTCAATTCCAATCTAATCCAATCCAAACCCAATCCAAATCCAATCCAAACCCAATAAAAACCAATCCAAATCCAATTCAATCCAAAACCAATCAAAATCCAATCCAAACCCACTCTAAATCCTATCCAAATCCAATCCAAATTCAATCCAAATCTAATCCAATCCTAATCCAATCCAAACCCAATCCAATCCAAATTCAATGCAAACCCAATCCTAATTCAATTCAAATCTAATCCAATCCAAACCCAATCAAAATCCAATCCAAAACCAATAAAAACCAATCCAAATCCAAATTCAATTGAAATCCAATTCAACCCAAAACCAATCAAAATCCAATCCAAATCCACTCTTAATCCTATCCAAATCCAATCCAAAACCAATCCAAATCCAATTCAAATCCAATCCAAATTCAATCCAAACCCAGTCCAAATCCAATCCAAATCCAATGCAAATCCAATCCAAATCCAATTCAAATCCAATCCAAATCCAATACAAATCCAATCCAAATCCAATCCAAATTCAATCCAAATCCAATCCAAATCCAATTCAAATCCAAATCCAAATCCAAATCCAATACAAATCCAATCCAAATACAATCTAAATCCAAATCCAAATCCAATCCAAGTCCAATCCAAATTCAATCCAAATCCAATCCAAATCCAATACAAATCCAATCCAAATCCAATTCAAATCCAATCTAAATCCAAATCCAAATCCAATCCAAATCCAATCCAAACCCAATCTAAATCCAATCCAAATCCAAATCCAATCCAAATCGAATCCAAATTCAATCCAAACCCAATCCAAATCCAATCCAAATCCAAATCTAATCCAAATCCAATCTAATCCAAATCCAATACAAATCCAATCCAAATCCAATCTAAATCCAAATCCAAATTCAATCCAAATCCAATCCAAATCCAATTTAATCCGAAACCAATCAAAATCTAATCCAGATCCAATCCTTGTCCAACTCAAATACAATCCAAATTTAATCCAAATCCAAAACCAATCCAAATCCAATCCAAATCCAAATCCAATCCAAATCCAACACAAATCCAATCCAAATCCAATCTGAATCCAAATCCAAATCCAATCCAAATCCAATCAAAATTCAATCCAAATCCAATCCAAATCCAAAACAAATCCAATAAAAATCCAATCTAAATCCAAATCCAAATCCAATCCAAATCCAATCCAAATCCAATCCAAATCCAATCAAATCCAAATCCAATACAAATCCAATCTAAATCCAAATCCAATCCAAATCCAATCCAATCCAAATCCAATACAAATCCAATCCAAATCCAATCTGAATCCAAATCCAAATCCAATCCAAATCCAATTCAATCCGAAACCAATCAAAATCTAATCAAGATCCAATCCTTGTCCAACTCAAATCCAATCCAAATTTAATCCAAATCCAATCCAAATTTAATCCAAATCCAATCCAAATCTAATCCAAAACTTATCCAAAACCAATTCATTCCAATCCAAATCCAATCCTATTCCATCCAAACCCGATCAAAACCCAATCCAAATCCAAATTTAATCTAATCTACATTCAATCCGAATCCAATCTATATTCAACCCAAATCTAATCCAAATCCAATCCAAATTCAATCCAAATCCAAATCCAATCCAAATCCAAATCCAAATCCAATCCAAATCCAATCCAAATCCAATCTGAATCCAAATCCAATCCAAATCCAATCCAAATCCAATCCAAATCCAATCCAAATCCAATCCAAATCCAATCCAAATCCAATCCAAATCCAATCCAAATCCAATCCAAATCCAATCCAAATCCAATCCAAATCCAATCCAAATCCAATCCAAATCCAATCCAAATCCAATCCAAATCCAATCCAAATCCAATCCAAATCCAATCCAAATCCAATCCAAATCCAATCCAAATCCAATCCAAATCCAATCCAAATCCAATCCAAATCCAATCCAAATCCAATCCAAATCCAATCCAAATCCAATCCAAATCCAATCCAAATCCAATCCAAATCCAATCCAAATCCAATCCAAATCCAATCCAAATCCAATCCAAATCCAATCCAAATCCAATCCAAATCCAATCCAAATCCAATCCAAATCCAATCCAAATCCAATCCAAATCCAATCCAAATCCAATCCAAATCCAATCCAAATCCAATCCAAATCCAATCCAAATCCAATCCATATCCAATCCAAATCCAAATCCAATCCAAATCCAATCCAAATCCAATCTAAATCCAATCCAAATCCAATCCAAATCCAATCCAAATCCAATCCAAATCCAATCCAAATCCAATCCAAATCCAATCCAAATCCAATCCAAATCCAATCCAAACCCAATCCAAACCCAATCCAAATCCAATCCAAATCCAATCCAAATCCAATCCAAATCCAATTCAAATCCAATCCAAATCCAATCCGAATCCAATCCAAATTTAATCCAAATCCAATCCAAATCCAATCCAAATCTAATTTAATCCAAAACCAATCAAAATCTAATCCAGATCCAATCCTTGTCCAACTCAAATCCAATCCAAATTTAATCCAAATCCAATCCAAAAACTTATCCAAACCAGTTCATTCCAATCCAAATCCAATTCCATCCAAATACCATCCAAATCCAATAAAAAATCCAACTGAACACCAAATCCAAAACATATCCAATCCAAATCTATTCAAAATCCAAATCCGAATAAAATTCGATCCACATGCAACCCAAATAAAATAATTATAAGTTGAAGCTTATATCTCAATTCAAATATGATTCAAATCCTTATTTATTCATTATTAAATTCAAGTCAGATCCCAAACGAATTTCGATTCAATTAGAACCAAATCCAGCTCTAAAACATATTTAAACTGAATCCAATAACAATTCAATTGAAATGTAAATATAATTCAATCTACTGTAAGACCGAACACATTGTTAACCCATTTCTTTTATATCAAATTGATTTAGATTCAAAACTTGATTTCGATCTTCATAATCTTATACTTTGCATTCTTAGTTGTTTAATTCTCCATTATAGTCTCAAATTTTAAACCATTCTTTTATGCTCATATTAGTCGTTTTGTAGTTCTAGTATTCGACATCAGGAAAACTAGCCTGCTCCTGTATTCGCTCCACGGTGAATATTACTCAGTGATCATCACTTGACGTTGGAACTTCGTCCAGGCTTGATACGTTTCTTTTTAACAACTGTCGCTTTCCAACAGAAAAAATATCTTCATCAGTTATGAATTTCTTATCCATACTTGATCAAAACCAAAGTATTTTAAGGATGGAATCCTTTTCACTCTTCTTTCTTCCCGGTAATTTGCATCCATCTAAATGCATGTCATCTAAATACTTTTTTTTTGCAGTATTGGTGATTAAAAGTAGAAGTTATGTCGTGAAATTTAGAAAGCTTGAAAGGCAAATGCCATGTCTTTTTCTTCTTCTTCTGTATGTCTCTACATTCCCACTGGAACTTGATCTGCCTCTCTCCAACTAAGTGTTCTTTGAGCACTTCTACAGTTTTTTTTTATTAGAAGGACTTTCTTTGCCTGTCATTGCATGATTTTGTACATTGTGAAGCAAGCACAATGATACACTATGTCCAGGAAGTCGAGTTCAATTTCCCGGCCCTGATCTGGAATTGAACGCGCCGTCTCTGGATTGGCAATCCATAGCCTTAGCCACTAGGCTAACTGGAGACCCTCAGGTTCATATCAGCTTAATCATCTTTTTTTTTTTTTGATAAACTTGTCGGTAAATCGATTTTTTTTTTTTACTTGATTTCTACTAAGATGATAATCTGGAACGAATCAATCACTAAAATACGAAATGGGATTTCACATAACGTAACCTTTGTTTAGGAGACCAATTCTACAACAGAAAAAGTCCGGCTCAATCTCTTTGTTTCTCCGACCATACAACACAAATCTCAGTGTAGCTCTCTCCACATCCAATGCTTATCTAAATCCAATTCAAATTTAATTTATATCTAATTCACATTCAATCTAAATCCACTCCAAGTCCAATTCAAATGTGATCCAAATCCAATTGGAATCTACTCCAAATCCAATCCTTTTCCAAATCAAATCTAGATTCCTTTTCAATCCATTACAAATGCAATACAATCCCGTTTCAATCCAAATCTAATTCAGATCTAATCTTAATCCAATCCTAATCCACTTCAAATTAAATTAATAATCAAACCAGAACAAATTTGCTTCAAATCCAATTACAATTCAATCCATTATAAATCAATACACAATGTCCATCCACTTTGTGTTTATCAGAACCATTTCCTGATTTTTCTATTTCTGACTTCAACTGCACTGTCATGGATTGAGGTGTTCAGGCTCAATGTCTCCAATCCAGCGTCAAGTCCAGAATAAGATTGAAAGTCTAATTTCGACATTTGTTCCTCAGAGACCTTATCACTCTGTAGATCTAATTATGTAAACTTTTGCTAACTTTACTTTTTTTTTGTTGTATTCCACCGCAGAACAAAACTTCCTGCTCACTTTTTTTGTTTTTTTTTTTCAAAACATAAATATCTCAGAGTGTGTACCTAGAAGGTCCTGCTTTTACTTCCTTATACCAATCAATCACAATTGATCTATTTATTATCAGAGTCCTGCTCGCTCTGTTTTTTTTTGTAGCACGATCAAATAAAACAAATGCCTCAGAGAACTGCTCGCTCTGGAATTTGTATCACGTAGAGACCTGCTCGCTCTACTTACTACACTGCAAAATATTTTTGCTGGTTTTTGCTGATTTTTTTGCATGCTGATTGCATTCAGCAATACAAATTACTGAGTATCAGCAATTATTTTTCAACTTGCTTAACCATCCAGCAATTTTGACAGTTGATCAGCAACTTTATGCTGAAATTCAGCAAAAATGTTGCTGAAATTCAGCTATTTCTTTTGCTGATTTTTTTTGCGTGCTGAAAAGCATTTCAAAAACTTTGGTGTGTACTTTGAATCATTCGATCACAGAAAAAAAAAATGCCTCAGAGACCTGCTCGCTCTGAAAATCATGTAGAGTCCTGCTCGCTCTACTTTTTTTTTTATAGCATTCGATCAAATAACAAAAAAATATCTCAGAGACCTGCTCGCTCTGGAATTCGTAGAGTCCTGCTCGCTCTACTTATTACTTCAAAATATACAAATACAAAAAAAGTAATGCATCAGAGACCTGCTCGCTCTGTATAACGTAGAGTCCTACTCGCTCTACTTTTTTTTTCTTCATGATCTTTGCAATCAAATAATACTTTCTGATTCAAACCTACCCTGCTGCGCCATGTAGTAAACTCATGGTTTACACAAGTCGAATGAAGCAAAAAATGCAAAATCCGACCAAAAAAACCTAATCTATTTTCAGAGACGTTCGTTCGTCCCAAAAGTCGTTAACAAACTGAACGCCAGACTTCAAACTACTCTCAGCCCGCTTCTTTCCATACCCACCATGCACACCAACACAAACATTCATCTATGCCGGCGAAACTCTTTCCTACCGTTCATCAACCCAGTTTCATTCGCGCAACGCTGTACACAGAGCCGCCTGTATGCATGTGTGTTTGTATGTGTATCACCAACCAACCAACCATCTCCGAACGCGACGCGAATGACAGCTCTCGTTCATGCAGACAGCACGCGAGCCGTTCATGGTTGGTTTTGGTGGAACGGGTGGAAAGTATCCCGACTATACGAGTATACCCAAATCAATACTGGCTTTGCAAATAGACACATCTCACATTAAATAAAATTTTCATAATAATAAGCATCTATACACTACACCGTCCACAGTAGTTAGTTGCACCGAGATACGATCATAGTTACGATACATTCGCTGGAAGTGCTATTTTGAAGATAGCGCTTGTTTTGGCCGGATTTGCGCGGAGACCATCCTTGTCGACGATGTGGCCCAGAAATTTGATCTTCGCTTTGGAGCAGTATCGGAGCGTTGACTGGAACACTTCAGGAAACTTGGCTTGAAATTTCTACATCGTTACGTCTGAGTTTTGATGCATGTTGTTGACCAATAAGCTAAATGGAATCCACCAGATATTGAAATGATCAATTGTTGCGATTCCGAGTACGTTGAGATCCGAATTGCTCGTGAAGAAAAATCAGCCAGATTTTGTCACGACTTGAACGGAGATTTCGGCGTTGAACTCACCTAGGAGCTCGAATCCCGATGCTGTCACCAGAGACACTCACGGTGTCGACTTCCGATGGAATGGTGCTTGCCAACAAGGTTGTCCAATGATATCCAAGTGCACTTGAAAATATTGGTGCTGTTGGATGCGCAATCGAACTACATCGTTGATTTCGATCTTGACAAGGATCTTTACGTACTTCCGCTTTTTCGTGAAGTCAACTTGCTTAACCGATGTAAGATATATACACTCCCGATCAAAAGTTTGGGGTCACCCCCTCAAAAACATGTCATTTTTTTAGGCCCATATCTTCGCCAATTTGCGTCCGATTTCAAAAACCTAGGTCTCATTTAAAAGATAATAACTCAAAGAAACTTTGAACAAGATTTAAAAGAAACTTTTTCAAAAAAATTTGTATGCAAACTTAACTCAAAGTTGCCAAATTTTCTAAAAAATGAATATAAACTTACGGAAGTGTCGCTGGAAATTGGGTTGACCAAATTTTAAGATGAGAGCGGTAATATAACCCATGTTCTATTAGCTTTCAACTGCTTTTTACAGAACTTAGCTAAAAAATCTAGAAAAAAAAGTTATTAAGTAAATTAACTCTTCATGTCATCGACCAAAAGTTTGGGGTCACCCCTCGAAATGATGTATCGGCCAAAAGTTTGGGGTCACCATCGTAAAACATAGAAAAGTGATTTGTTGATATCTTTGTCATCTTTCATTCAATTTCAATTCTTCTTGGCTTATTTGAAACAAAATGAATGATACTTACTGCATAGACATTGAACCACACAAATTTGTTGAAATTCACATACTAAAACTTAACGTAAAGTTGCCTCATTTTTTGAAGTGTGGTTAAATGTGTTAACTTTTGATAACATTTTTATATACAAAAATCGTTAAATACGTCAAGTTAAAGACATCAAACGTAAATTTAGTTAATTATCTTTGAAATGGTCCAAAAAGAATTAAAATTGAACTATAGATGACGAAGATATCACACCAAATCACTTTTCCATGTTTTACGAAAGTGACCCCAAACTTTTGGCTGATACATCATATTGAGGGGTGACCCCAAACTTTTGGTCGATGACATGAAGAGTTAATTTACTTAATAACTTTTTTTCTAGATTTTTTAGCTAAGTTCTGTAAAAAGCAGTTGAAAGCTAATAGAACATGGGTTATATTACCGCTCTCATCTTAAAATTTGGTCGACCCAATTTCCAGCGAAACTGCCGTAAGTTTATATTCATTTTTTAGAAAATTTGGTATGTTTGGGTTAAGTTTACATACAATTTTTTTTGAAAAAGTTTCTATTAAATCATGTTCAAAGTTTCTTTGACTTATTATCTTTTGAATGAAACCTAGGGTTTTGAAATCGGACGCAAATTGGCGGAGATATGGGCCTAAAAAAATGACATGTTTTTGAGGGGGTGACCCCAAACTTTTGATCGGGATTGTATCTTTGCACTTGACGACTTTCGGGATTCGGTTTGTTTTGAATATTTCTTTTCAGATGAGGAGCAGTAGCCTTCCTTGTGGTTCTTCCGTTTGCACTTCGTTCAGGTATGCGTCTGGTAGGGACACTTCATGACGTAGTGTAGATCTGCACAGAATCAGCAGGGGGTTTTCGGTGACTACGACTTCTTCTCCTTCTGACTTGAAGCATAAGAATCTTCTTCTTGGTAACGGAAAACCTTAACAACGATTTCACTGTAACGATTGGGTGGTAACTCTTTCGTGCTTCTTTCCGACCGTCTCACAGATGGTTCTGGCACTGGTTGTTCCTCCTTTTCGGTTCCTTGACTACAATCATCTTCTTCCGATGTAGACTCCTTGGTTGTAGGACTGACTCGTACTCCATTAGTCCAGAAGACTTCGGACTGATTTGCAACAGTTTCCCTTCGTTCAAACATCGTTCATCTCTGCTGTGATACACTTTGTTTGTTGGCAGATTCGAAACGGTATGCCTTGACAGAGGATCTCAACGTAAGCTTCATTCCATTTGGCTCCAACTTGGTCCTCTTCTGGCTCGCGATACGAACTCACGCGCTGATTCCGTGCAAATGTGCAAGTATTTCAAATTTGGCTTCTTCCCATACCAGGCTTCATATGGTGTTTTCACGGTAGATCGCGTTGGTAGTAGATTCTGAATGTACGTGGCGGTGTTGATAGCTTCTGCCCAGTATTTGTTACCCATTCCAGCATCGATGAGCATACAGAGCTCCATTTCGACGAGACTTTGGTTTTTACGTTCCGCAACCCCGTTTTGCTGGAGACTGTAGGTTGCTGTGCACAGCGGAATGATACCCTTCTGACGATACAATCTGTCTAATCTTCTTGACTTGTATACTCCACCGCCGTAGGACCGAACGGTGGCAGGTACTTTTCGAAAACGGGTTTCAGTCATCCGAATATGCCGTTGCATTCGTTGTGCATCTTCTGACTTCTTTCGTAGGGAATATACGGTACAGTAATGAGTGAAATCATCTTTGGCCGTCATAAAATATCGGACTCCTCCTGGAGTGACGGTGCTCATGGCTCCACATAAATCGGTATGCACGAGTTTCAACATCATATTTCTGGCCATCTTTCCCTCTAGACAGCATTCACAGTCGATGCTAACGATGTTAAACTTCACATTTCTGGATTCGCATGCTGGTTGCGAGATCCTCACGTTCCAATTTTCGGATAGCTTCTTCATCGCGATGTCCTGGTATACGGTGCCATTTGTAGACGCAATCTTTTGAATGATTGGCTGTCGCAGCAGATAACAGTACACTTTTCTTCAACGATTCCAGCTGATAGAGACCAGCCTTATTCACCAACCAAGGCGGTAACCAATCCATGCTTCGAGATTTTACAGATTGCTCCAATGAAAATTATTTCAACACCTTTCTCCGGTAGCTTTCCAAACGGACACCAGATTTGCGTTCAACCTCGGAACATGTAGAACGTCGGTGATTGTTTCCTGCTTCTCATCATTGTCCACTGTACAGTGCAGTATTCCAGAACCATTTCCAGAAACACCTACTTCATTTCCGTTAGCCAGTGTTACTGTCAATTCGGAGCATGTTTCGTACGTGCACCGGAACCCACGACCCAAGAATCAGTCGTATCCGGTCCATCACGTGTCGTGAAGCAAAACGCTGAGCTTCCCTCACAGTTCGCTGTTATCTTCCTTCACAGTTCGCATTGGATTGCACATGACACTCTTTCTTGACATAACCACGTTTTTTACAGCTATGGCAGATAATTTGCTTCCCCGAGGATTCCACTCTCAACAACGATTCTCTCCGCGATGAATATCTTTGGCGCTTCATGAATTCGTCCAACAACTTCCACTTGACGAGGTCCATGATTAACTATTCATCCGAGCGACTCTCCAAAGCTGTAATTAAGATATCATACAATTCCAGCAGGCTCCTCAATACCATCCTAACCAGCAACTGGGAGTCAAGCTGGGGACCAGCGTTCGAAAAGCGAAAGAGAAGGACATCTATTTCTTGAAGATGCTGTTCCATACCGTCACCATCCCGGAACTGTAACTGTGCAAATCCGCTTCAGTAACGTGACTCGAGACGTGATGATGCTTCTTCACAGGACGTTGTAGGTTTCTCTGGCAGTTCGACAATCCCGAAGGATCGGTTGTTGATTATCTTCAACGAACAGAGCAATAGTCGCCCTGGCATCATCGTCTCCCTGCTTTCATTCGCTCGCGATCGTAACCCGTGGAACGTTCAGAATCATCCGGAGAAACTTATTCTAAACTCTCTGGAGTTTGAGATGATGTGTTTTTTGGAGCAGTTTTCCCAAACTGACATACCGTACTCGATCACTGGAGGGATTATCTGTTTGTAGACAGTAAGCTTATTTTTCAGGGACAACGTCGACCTCCTTTTGATTAACGGGTTCAATAATGTGGGTAAAGATTTGCATTTGGTGACAGTTTTGTCAACCTGGTGCCTGAAAATAAGTTTACTGTCTTGGGTCACGCCAAGAAAACCAGCCTCTTTGAACAATTTAACCGTTGTGTCGTTCAGGGTGATTTTACCATCCTCAGGCGGATCAAGTCTGAAGGATTTTGAGTAGGGAAAAAGGATGACCTGGGTCTTTGCTGCCTTGATGCAGATCTTCTAGCTGGTTCCAGTTTCGCGAGGACTTCCTGGTCTTGTTGGAGCTTCGCCGCAAGCGCTCTTATAGCCTAACCTTTGTAAACGACTGACGTCAGGGAGCGGGCGTATATCCAGGTGAACAGGTTGTACAAAATTGGACCTAGTATACTTCTCTGGGGGACACCGGCGGAGATTTCTTGCGCGTTGGCGGTAACCACACTAAGTGAGACCCGGAATGTCCTACCTGACAGATAGTTTATGATGATTTTCACCAGATAGCTGGGAAATCCATATCGGTGCAGCTTGTACACCAGGCCATTGTGCCAGACATTGTCGACAGCTTTTTCGACGTCGAACAGTGTCATGGCAGAGGTTTTTGAGACATACTTGTTCCGCCTGAGGAATCAACAGATTCGGGACAGTTGATTCACGGTGGATCGTCCACGTCGAAAGCCAAACTGTTCCTTCTTCTTTTTCTTCTTCCTTTTGTTTGGATGCGTCTCCTGTCACATCTATTTATGGCACAGCAGATTGCTATAACGCCTGTCAGTTTTTATGTCACTTTGTTTCCAGGTGTCTAGTTCAAATTTGCAGTTTAAGCTCTTTTAGAAAGTTAATTAGCCTTTTGAGATTGTTTACATCGTTGGTCTTGAATACATCTAGGATTGTGAAAAAAGCATCTAGGGAAGCATCCATTAAGTACGTCACGCTAAAATTGAGAATTTCCACCCCCCTCCCCCCTTCGTACGGGTTTTTCCTATACCTAATACATTGCTTGTCACACTTTCACAAACCTCCCCTCCCCCTCTTAGCGTCACGTACTTAATGGATGCCCCCTAGGTGGTGTTTATCGCGGAGTTGTAGGTGTTTAATACAATTAAGGATGATGTGTTCCGCAGTTCTTGGTTTTTCGCATAGTTCGCAGCATCGGTCGTCTTTAATTCGCATCATACTCAACCAGTATGGTGAGAAATCATGACCCGCGATTAATCGGTTAAGTGTTCTGACTTCAGAGTTGGTAAGAGGCACGTTGTGATACCAAGACTTGGGGTTGATTCCAGTTTGGTATTGAAAGAATTTTCGTCTTTTCCCTTGTTCCTGGGTGTAGCTAACATACCACATCATTTGAACTTCGTCAATGATTGCGTCCTTGCATCTGGATATAGCATCATGAATGAACATTTTGTTAACCACTGCTTCCGTTTGGTCTAGTCCTAGCTTTGCAAGTCTATCCGCCGTTTCGATGCCCTGCACGTTTACATAACCAGGGATCCATTGGATTCTGGTCGTCATCCCGGCAGCCTTCCGTATTATGCTGTAGATCACTTCGTCCTGCTCATTGTTGTCCATTTGGCTTCTTATCAACTCGCATCCCGATTTGAAGTCGGTAAGTATTGCGGCGTTATGGATCTGTCTTCTCTCGAGGTATTGTAGTGCCACATATATCGCAACTAGTTCTGCCGACATGATATAGAACGTGTTTTGTAGTTTTAGTTTAAGCATGAAATTGTTAGTCTGATCATACACGCCAGTCCCACATCTGTCTTCAATTTTTGAAGCATCTGTGAAGATTTTAGTGCATTTTTCGTATTTACTGGCAAGTAGTCCCAGCGTTGCTTGCTTCAGTACTCTGTTTGAAGTAGTTTTCTTCCTCCAATTGTCTACATCTGTTTCCACCGCGATTGTTACCTTGTCCTTCACACGAACTGTTCTGGATACTTGTTGGAATACATTCTAGTATTTGATGAATACGAACTCTAAGTAGGTTGGTGGTTTATCCTGTGTGTCGTCAAGCTCCATCTTCTCCAATTGGTCCCAGACTGGAGAATCAAATTGTACATGTCTAATTATTGCTTTTGCTGCCATCAGCTCTCTTCTGTATTCCAGCGGTGGATGGCTCGCTATTGCACAGAGGGTGATGATTGGAGTGGCCTTGGTACAGCCTGTCACCTTTCTCAGTCCTGCATTATTTGCTACCGTTAAAGCTTGTAGGTTGGTCTTGCTGGCGTTTGCGTATATCGATGATCCGTAATCGAGGTATCCTCGTATTATGCCGTTGTTGCTACTAATTACCTTCAACATGTTTATTCTATCCATCGCATTCCTTCTGGTTTCTCTGACATGTGCTCCGAATTTGAAGCCTCTGTCAAAGTTCAACCCGAGGTATCGGTGAACGTTGACGGTTTCGATCTCCATCTCGGTAATCTTGATTTCAAGCTTTTTATTGCTTATATGAAAAAGCATTGCTTTGGTTTTATCCGGGTTTATCTTCAGGTGGAGTTCCTTGGCTTCCGTTGACAGCTTATCGATGAAATTTTGCGCGCTTTGGTTGACCATCTCTATTGATTCTCCTTCTACGACTATAGAGAAGTCGTCTGCGAATTGCACGAGTTCAACTCCTAGGATTTGAACCTGTACCTGTCTGTCCCTTAGGAAGCGCAAATTGCTGGAGGCATAACTTTCCTGTAGAGATTGCTTTCTAGGGTGCTTGTAATAGCGGAGTTGTACGCATTGCTCAAGTCAATGAATACAATTACTGCTCTGGATATTCATCTCCCCTGGGGAAATGTTTATCCAGAAACTGCAGCGAATTCCAGGAACTTCTCCTTCATAAGCTGTCGTTTCTTATTGTTGAAAATGCATTCCCTTTTCTTTATTTCGACAAGGTCCTGTAGGTTGCCGGTATGGTTGAACCTTTTCCGGGCCTCGTTTTTGCTTTTCCATGCTTCCTCAACTTCTGAGCTCCACCAGTACTTCGGTTGATATTTGTTTTTCTGCTTACTATTTTTTATGATTTTTTAGTCTCGTTCTGTAGTTCTCCCAAGTTGCTTATTGTCGAATTTCCTCCAACAGCTTTCTTTTGTTAATGATTTTTCTCTCCGCGTTCTGGCCATTTCTAACGATGGTAGTTTTAATTGCCATGCTGCTTCCGATCCCGAAGTCCAATATCTGCATTTCAGTATCTTGGTAGATTGTGGGTGAGCAAAGAACCAAGTCTATGGTCATTGCCCGCTTATTCAACTCTGCTGGGATGAATGTCGGTTGTCCATCGTTCATAAGAATGATGTTCTCATTCGTGATGATCTGGTACAGGGCCTCTCCTTTATTGTCCGCGTGATACGAATCCCAGATTCTGCTATGTGCATTCATGTCCCCGCCGACGACGAAGTACTTGATTGCACTTATCGCCTTCTTTGAAATCGCCAATACTGGTTCCAGGAGATGCGTAGATGGACACTACTGCCAAATCCAAGTCAGTCACATACCGTCCAACTGCCTGGATGTTCTTTGTATTCTTCAACTGAAGGCTTCTGCTTCTGAGAAATCTGTGTAGGATCACCATCGCCCTTCCGTAACCGTACTCTCGTGAGCTATAGAAGTTGTTGTAGTTTGATATCCGGTATTTACGGTCCTCTAACTCTTGTTTAGTCCAACTTTCTGATATTACCGCAATTTTATATTCATCCTGTATTAACACTCTTATTAATTCATTTTTGTTTTTTGAGACGCTTTGTATGTGAGGAAATGTTTTGGTATGTACGCTGTGTAGTTTTGTTGCTTCAGTGCCTTCCTGGAGCTGATTCGCCGTTTGTGCTGTCTTGGTTAGTACTATTAGCTTCTTGCGACCTAGTGGCCTGACGTTGATGACATTTTACTTGTATTCCGTTTTCTTGTTCAGGATTTTGCCCATGACAGTTTGTTGATTGCCAGATTTCCTTCTTGATTGTCCGTGAGCTCTACCAATACTCGGTAGGGCAAAGAATCCGTGTTGCTGTATGTGTAGACTATTCTGGGGTTCGGATTCGACCCTCCACCGGAGTCTTCTGCAGATCGATCCAACTTTGCAGGGTTGTTGTTCGGCATTCTTGCAACATGCCCTGCTCATCGTATCCTTCCGGCTTTGGCCACCTTCTGGATGCTAGGTTCGCCGTAAAGTACAGCGAGGTCGTAGTTCATCCTTCTCCGCCACACACCGTTCTCCTGCACACCGCCGAAGATTGTCCTTAGCACGCGTCGCTCGAAAACTTCCAGTGCTTGTAGGTGTAAGTGGTTATGTCGGAGACACTGATTAAAAATCAGCGCAAGATGAATGTAGAACTGGAAACTCAGGTGCTTGAACTCCAACTTCAAGATGTTATCGAAACCTGGGGCCTTCATGTTCTTGGAGGTTTTTTGTATATGTCGCCAGTTCGGTAGCAGTGATGTCTAACTCCTCTGTGAAGTCGTTTGGAGTCAGATGTAGCGTATTCTCATGGTTATTTACAGCCTCTTTATGCGGACTAACTATATCTGCTCCGAGATTGTAAGACGACCTATCTCAACAGGAGTAATCAAGTGATTGGCAGAGCCATTGTTGTCTAGCGGGATCAACGTCGGAATGGGCCTGGGCTTGGTTTTCAAAACGTTGGTCATCTTCCAGAATGGCTTAGCACAGTCTGGAAAAGAGCGGATCTTATTTGGCAAATCGTTATTTTTGGTTAGAGGTCCACCATTCTGGCTTGGGTGATATATGTCAAGCGATTAACATGAGTTTTCAAGGCAGGCAGACCAGTGACGCTCTATTGCAAGCTCTCATATTTATACCATTACTTGACTTTCTTGTTTTTTTTTTTCGATAAACAAACTTTTTGGCTTTTATGCAAAAGTATTACATCACCTACTCAACTCTTTCAACATCAACGGGTGGTAGGAGAATTGATAAACAATAACGATCCGATCACCTCACGAGATTAAATCAACAAATTTTGTAATTGCTTACGGTTGGATCTTCAACATAAATACTAGAGGAAATATAAGAGAAATTACAGAAAGAAGTCCAAAAACATCTAAGAAAAATCCCGTGATGTAAAATCCCACGAGAAACTCCGATAGAACTTTCGCAAAACTCTATGAAAGCAATCCCTGGCAGAACATCTGCAAGAAGAAATCTCGCAAAAAAGAAGGAGAAACTGTTAGCAAGTCATCCCGGAAAACCACAAAGAGAAATTCCTGAAGAAATTCTGAATGATTTTAAAAAAGATTTCCCAAGGGGTTTCCAACAAGTTTTTTAGTGACAAGTAATCAATGATTACTTTCGATTTCGCTGAGTAATCATGTTAATCAGAAGTAACCATTAGTAATCCGAAGTAATCAACGGTAATCAGATGTAATAAATGGTAATCAGAAGTAATCAATAATAATCAGATGTAATCAATGGTAATTGAATGTAATCAACTAGGTAATCAACGGTATAACCAAACAAAGTAATCACAAGTAATTAGTTGTAATCATATGATAATCATAGTTAATACGAGTAATGAGTAGTAATCTTAAGTAATCTTGGTAATCAATAAGTAATCATAAGTAATCAAGGTAATCACAAGTAATCCTGGTAATCAGAAGTAATCATTGATAATCTTGAATAATCAATAGTAATCTTGGTAATCATTAAGTAATCAAGGTAATCACAAGTAATCATGGTAATCAGAAATAACCATTAATAATCCGAGGTAATCAATCGTAATCAGAAGTAATCAATGGTAATCAGATGTAATCAATGGTAATCAAATGCAATCAACGGTACAACGAAACAAAGTAATTATGAGTAATCATAGGTAATCTGTGTAATCAGTAGTAATCTTGAGTAATCAATGGTAATCTTGGTAATCAATAAGTAATCACAAGTAATCAAGGTAATCACAAGTAATCATGGTAATCAGAAGTAATCTGAGTAATCTTTAGTAATCTTGAGTAATCAATAGTAATCTTGATAATCAATAAGTAATCATAGTAATCACAGTAATCAATGAGTAATCAGAGTAACTTTTTCCGTAGTGACAGGTAATCAATTTAGTTGGAAACCCCTTGGGATTTCCGAAAGAAAGCAAGCGTTGAAGCTTATCGGAAAAAAAAACACTACGGCAATCCTTTCAAAGAAGGAATTACGTTATGTTACAAATCCAAGGAGAATTCCCGGAAGGGAAAATTTTGGAAGTTTGGAAGGAATTTTCGAGCAAATTACTAACCAAATATCTAAAGGAATTTCTAATATAGACCCGAAATTATAGATTTTCTCTAATAAAATGGATGCTTCAAACCGCTGACAGCCCTGCAGGAAATTTAATATAAAAAAAAAATATTTTTATTTTAAAACCTGATAAACACGCTTTTTAGCAAAATGCATCATACTTATCCTCTCACATATGATTCACTTTTCATCAATTTAAATACTTCGCCCGAAAATAGTTTCCCTCACTTTTGTCCCACCCTAACGTACACCGCGGATGTTTATTGGTAAAGCATGACCTAATAACACGGCAAGGAGATTTTCACCGTCCACCAGACGACCATCACACCCCATCACAGTTTCCCCCGCAATTCTCTCGCGCACACACACACCCGGTCACTTCCGGTGGTAATCTTCCACCGCGCGGTGGCTTCCCCGGTTCCCCAGCACGGAAAACCCTCGAAAATTCCCGCAGCGACGAAATAGAAAAAAAATCAACGCCGTCCATATCACTTCCCGCACTGCTGCGCGATGGATGGATGATCCATGATCGGAAAGCAGTCAGCAAAATATTTACTTCTCTGGCGCTGGCTCCGATTGCGTATCATCCAGCTGGACATATTCATCGTTTTGCGCTGCTGGCAGCTGCCGTCCGGAGTCAAATTTGCACTTGCACCGTCCGCGGCACTCCCGAGCACACTTCGAGCACCGATTTTCACCACCGGAACGCGATTTTCGTCGTACAATCACCGAATAATAATTTCTCCGACGCGCAAACACCGTTCTTCATGATGGCTCTTCTCACTGCGATGATGGACGATGCGAGGCCGAGGCGATGCGATCAAATTTTTTTTTTGACGGGCGGGTGCTGTGCAGCAGAAAGCGAACTAACGGGAAGTTTGACGTTTTGTTTTTAACGGCGCGTGGCCGGCGTGGGCCCATGCAGCTGCTTGATGTGAAACACGGAAAAAATAACACTGCTACTTCGACAGAACGGTGAAGTACTAGAAGTACTAGAGCTACTAGAAGTACTAGAGCTGAATTTTAGTATGGTGAGGTCAATAGGACAGGTCGGTGAAGTACTAGATTTGTAGTAATGAGCTGAATTTTAGTATGGTGAGAAGGTCAATTCTCCGTTTCTGCAATTAAATAGGAAGCAATCAGTGAAGTACTAGATTGAAAGTAGTGAGCTGGATTTTTGTATGGTGAGATGATCAATTCTCCATTTCTGCAATGAAATGGCGCAAACAGCGTGGGTTATATGATTTATTGACTAATTTGATGCTGTTTGAGCAAAAGTTTGGGTGACTGTGTTGTTGAAGTTGTAAGAAATAAATAATACAACAATGCAGTTACCCAAACTTTTGCTCAAACAGCATCAAATTAGTCAATAAATCATATAACCCACGCTGTTTGCGCCATTTCATTGCAGAAATGAAGAATTGATCATCTCACCATACTAAAATCCAGCTCACTACTTTCAATCTAGTACTTCACTGATTGCCTCTTATTGTGCAAAAAGCGTCGGTATTATGATTCCTTGCCTAATTTGATGCTGTTTTAGCAAAACTTTGGGCAACAATGTTGTTGTTTTCTCCATTTCTTGCATCATAAACAACATAGTTATCCAAAGTTTTGCTCAAACAGCATCAAATTAGGTAAGGAATCATAATACCCACGCTTTCTGTACCATTTCATTGCAGAAACAGAGAACTGACCTTCTCACCATACTAAAATTCAGCTCATTACTACAAATCTAGTACTACACCGAACGTGCCCCATTGTCCGTTTCTGCAATGAAATGGTGCAAAAAGCGTGGGTATTATGATTTATGTTGCAAGAAATGGAGAAAACAACAACACTGTTGTCCAAAGTTTTGCTCAAACAGCATCAAATTAGACAAGGAATCATAATACCCACTCTATTTGCACCATTTTATTGCAGAAACGGACAATAGGAAGCAATCAGTGAAGTACTAGATTGAAAGTAGTGAGCTGGATTTTTGTATGGTGAGATGATCAATTCTCCGTTTCTGCAATGAATAGGTGTAAACAGCGTGGGTTATATGATTTCTTGCCTAATTTGATGCTGTTTGAGCAAAACTTTGGGTAACTGTGTTGTTGAAGTTGCATGAAATAAATAATACAACAACACAGCTACCCAAAGTTTTGCTCAAACACCATAAAATTAAGCAAGAAATCATATAACCCACGCTGTTTACACCATTTCATTGCAGAAACGGAGAATTGATCATCTCACCATACAAAAATCCAGCTCACTACTTTCAATCTAGTACTTCACTGATTGCTTCCTATTGACCTTCTCACCATACAAAAATTCAACTCATTACTACAAATCTAGTACTTCACCGATCTGTCCTATTCTCCGTTTTTGCAATGAAATGGTGCAAAAAGCGTGAGTATTATGATTCCTTGCCTAATGGGGCACGTTCGGCGTAGTACTAGATTTGTAGTAATGAGCTGAATTTTAGTATGGTGAGAAGGTCAGCTCTCTGTTTCTGCAATTAAATGGTACAAAAAGCGAGGGTATTATGATTCCTTGCCTAATTTGATGCTGTTTGAGCAAAACTTTGGATAACTATGTTGTTTATGTTGCAAGAAATGGAGAAAACATCAACACTGTTGCCCAAAGTTTTGCTCAAACAGCATCAAATTAGACAAGGAATCATAATACCCTCGCTTTTTGTACCATTTCACTGCAGAAACGGAGAATTGATCTTCTTACCATATTAAAATTCAGCTAATTACTACAAATCTAGTACTTCACCGATCTGTCCTATTTGATGCTGTTTGAGCAAAACTTTGGATATCTTGAGGGATATCTATGTTGTTTATGTTGCAAGAAATGGAGAAAACAACAACACTGTTTGCTCAAATAGCATCAAATTAGACAAGGAATCATAATATTCACACTTTTTGCATGATTTCATTGCAGAAAAGGAGAATTCAGTAACAAATTTTGAAAACGACGTATAATCAATGCTACACCATTGATTATACGTCGTTTTCAAAATTTGTTACTGAATTGATCTTCTCACTATACTAAAAATCAGCTCATTACTACAAATCTAGTACTTCACCGATCTGTCCTATTGACCTTCTCACCATATTCAGCTCATTACTACAAATCTAGTATTGTCCGTGCAGTTGAATCCCGGATTGATCCCGGAATTTTCGACTAGCGAATTTGGATTTTTCTCAAAATCCGTGCGTTGGACCTAACTTCGGAAGTGGTGCGCTCTATAGCGGATCAGGTTTACTATACAGCGCACCATCTACTCCAATGGGGCACGTTCGGTGTAGTACTAGATTTGTAGTAATGAGCTGAATTTTGTATGGTGAAGAGGTCAATTCTCCGCCATGAAATGGTGGAAAAAGTGTGGGCGTGTGGGTATTATGATTCCTTGCCTAATTTGATGATGTTTTAGCAAAACTTTGGGCAACAGTGTTGTTGAGAACTCAGTAAAAGGATGGGAAAAATACCGAGCTGATCTTAGTGTGTAGTTATCCAAAGTTTTGATCAAACAGCAACAAATTAGGCAAGGATCATAATACCCACGCTTTTTGCACCATTTCATTGCAGAAACGGAGAATGGCCTTCTCACCATACTAAAATTCAGCTCATTACTACAAATCTAGTACTTCACCGATCGTGCCCTAAAAATATTTTCCGTGTTGATGATAAAATTTATTTCAAAGCGTGTATGATGTGCTGCATGGAACGAAATGTGTTCCAAACCGCGCAAACGTCAGATTTGTTTGTGTGTTTGTTTTGAAATCGTTTCGGAAGCGCGCAGAAGACGGCAGAATCCGCATCCGATTAAAATACCAGTTCCCTCGCGGGAAAGCGAAAGCAGCGCCATGTCCGACGAGTACGAGCACGTAAGCCGCGGGAAGTTGAAGCTCAAGTCCGATTCGGAGATCAAAAAGAAGAAGAAGAAAAAGAGCAAGGACAAGGAAAAGTTGCGCGAGAAGGTCGAGAAAGCTCTGGTGGAGGAAAGTCACGGCAGTGGTAGCAGCGGTGGTGAACAGGGCCGCAGCCAGGGGGCTCCGCCGGGAAGGGTGCTAACCAAGGCGGAGGAATCGTTCAAGAAGATGCAGGAGAAGATGGTAAGATTGTGCGATTTAAAATGATGCCGTGATATTGAGCAATTTATTTCTGGTTTTAGCAAAAGAAACGGATTATGGACAAGGCGTCGATGACGCACAAACAACGGGTAGAGCAGTTCAATCAGCACCTGGACAGTCTGACGGAACATTTCGACATACCGAAAGTTTCCTGGACAAAATAGACTCATAATTATTCTTCAGAAGTATGTTTTTACTTTTATTACTTTTATTTATCATTTATTAGCATAAACTACTATAAATCTACGTTACTACAACATAAGCTTTATTTATGTTCGTAGAAATATATCACCAAAAAATTTTAATTTTAATAATTAATTTACTAATTTTAATGATTAGTAAATTAATTGTTGCCCTCATTCCATCTAGCATTACCATTGTTGCTAAATGCCAGAATAGTTTACATAATATACTTCCGTGAATAACTGGTGTTTTTTCTGTAATTATTCATCCAGTTTTTCTATGCTTAATAGCTTAATAGCAATCTTGGAATGTCCTGGATATCTCTAAATCCTGCTTGGAGCAATTCTTGATGAATTTCCTGCATAAATTTCCGGAGAACTCTCAAATAATGAATTGTTTGAATAACTTCTAGCATGCAAGTACTTATATATTTAAAGCAACACACAGTGTCTTCTGCGCAATCAAAACCACTTTTGTAACATTTATGTTGTTTGGAAGAATCCCAGAAGAACTTATTGTCTCACTTATGGAATTCCTGATGGAACCCTGAGTAAACTTCTGAAGAAACTGTTGGAGGGATTCCTGAAAGAATCTCTGGATAATTTCCTGGTTCCTGTATGCTCTTTTTAAAATTATCTTCCAATTCAATTCTCTGAAGGAATTTCTCTAGAAATTCTTGGAGTAATTCAAAAAACAAAATCTTCAGGTAGAAATTCTTAACTACATCTCTGGAAAAGATGATTGAAGCATTTCTGAGTTTTCCTAAAGAACTCCTGGATGATTTTTTTGAAGAACCTGAGAAGAATTTCTGAAGAAATCACTTGACGAATTCCTGGAGCAATCCTTGAAAGAATTCCCGGAGAAATCCCTGGAAGAATTGCTGGAAAAATCTCTGAAGAAATTCCTGGACGAATTCTTGGAGAAATCCCTGAAAGAATTCTTGAAGGAATCACTCGAGCAATTCCTGAAAACATCTCTAGAGATAATCCAGGAAAGCCAGAAGGAAATTCTGGACAAATTCCTGTCGTAATCCCTGTAGAAATTCGTGGAGAATTCCCTAGAGGAATCTCTAAGGCAGTTCCTGGAGGGAAAGCCTGGAAGAATTCCTTGTAGAATTCCTGGGGGAATCCCAGAAAAAATCCAGGTATTACTAGAGAAAATTCTGGAAGAATTTCTTAAGGAATCCCTGACGGATTGTTCTGGAGAAAATCCTGGATGAATTGCTGACAGAATTTATGCAAGAAATTCCTTCAGGAATGTCTGGAGGAATTCCTGGGGGATTCGCTGAAAGAATTCTTGGACGAATCTCTGCATGAATGCTAAAAGAAATCGCTGGAAGAATGCCCGGATACTAATCCCCTCTAGGGTAAAATCTCAAAAAAAAAAAAAAAAAATATGCCCGGATAAATTCCTGGAAGAATGACTAGGGAGAATTCCTGGCGGAATTGTTGGAGAAATCCCTGAAGTAATTCCTGGAGAAATCTTTGGAGAAATTCCTAGAGCAATTCCTAGAGGAATCCCCGAAGAATTCCTGGATAAATTCTTGCGAAAAATTCTTAATAGAATTCTTGGAGGAATCCCTGGAGTAATTCCTGGAGGAATCTGGAGGGATTCCTGGTGAAAGTTCTAAAGGAATGCGTAGAAGAAACTCTGGAAGAATTCTTGGAGGAATCCCTGATAAAATTCATGTTTGAATTCCTGGAGGATAAACTAGATGAATGTATGTAGGAATTCCTGGAGGAGTTTATAGCGGATTTTCTAGAGGAATCTCTAGATGAATTCCTGGAGGAATCCCTGCAGGAATTCCCAGAGGAATGCCTGGAAGAATTCCTGGAGGAATCCCAGAAGAAATTTCTAAAGGAATCTGTTAAGAGTTCCAATTAATTAAGAGTTCCAATTAATCAGGAATAATTCCTGAAGAAATCGCAGGTGGAATTCTTGAAGAAATCGTGGAGGAACACTTTGGGGAATCCCTGTAGTAGTTCCTGACGAAAGCCCTAGAGGAATTCCTGAAGAAACCTCAGAAGGAATCCGGAAAGCAATTTCAAGAGGAATGGAATCCCTAAACAGTTCCTGGAGGCATTACTGGATCAATACCTGGAGAAATTCCTTGAAGAATAAAAGGAGGAATTCCTGAAGGAGTCCTAAAAAAATATCTTTGGAATCTCAGGAATTTTCAAAATAATTCCTGAAGTTGTTCTCGAAAGAATGACAAAGGGAACTCCCGAGTGAATCCCTGAAGAAATTCTTAGAGGAATCCCTGGAGAAATTCCTGGAGGAATTTCATGCCTGTAGGAATTCCCGAGAAAATCTTCAGAAAAATACCTAAACAAAATTCTTAAGGAATTTCTAGAGGAATATCTAGAGGCATATCTGGATGAATCCCTGGAGGATATTTTTGCAGGAAGAATCCCTGCAGCAATTCCCAGAGAAATCCATGGAAGAATTCCTGGAGGAATTCCAGGGAGAATTCCCGAAGAAATCGCAGAAGGAATCCCAGAAGCAATACCAAGAGAAATTCATAAGGGAATCCCTAAACATTGCGTGGAGGAAGTACTGGACTAGTTCCTGGAGGACTTCCTGAAAGAATTCCTGAGGGAATCCTAAAAAGACTTCCTGGGGAATCCTTAGAGAAATTAAAAAAAAAATCCCTGGATTTGTTGTTGAAAGAATCACAGAAGAAATTCCCGGGGTAATCTCTGGAGAAATTCTTGGAGGAAAACCTTGAGGAATTCCTGAAAAAAAAACCATGAGGAATCCCGGAAGCAATCCCATGAGAAAATTCTGAGGAAATACCAGGAAAACTTTCTTAGCAAATTCCTGGAAGAATTTGTGTAGGTATTTCTAGAAAAAAAAATCTGAAGGAATCCATGTCTACAATATTTTCTGGGCGAATTATTGTAGGAATCTTTGGATGGACTTCCAGAAGATATTTTTGTACATTTTTTTTTTATCGGTATTAACTAGCCCTGGGCTAGTTCATCTCGGGACCCACGCTTTACTTCCCTTCCGAAGGAAGAACTCAAATTTTGTGAGTTTGTCGGGAGTGGGATTCGATCCCAGGTCCTCGGCGTGATAGTCAAGTGTTCTAACCATCCAACCAGATCCGCTCCACAATATACAAATGTTTTGACGGTATTCCTAGATTAATTTTGGACAATCTCTGGTAAAAATTTTTGAAAGGTTTCCTGGAGAAATACTTCAAATTATTCCAGATTGAATTATTAAAGCAATCTCTAGTGGAGTTCTTGAAGAAATATATGGATCAATCCCTGAAGAAATCTCTGAAGGAACACTTGCAGAAATACCTTAAAGGATCTCTGTTGGCAATCCCTGGAGAAAGTTCTGAAGGAATCCTCGAAAAAAAAACACTGGAGCAATCACTAGAGAAACCTCCAAAGATATCCCAGGAGAAATGTCTGGTGGAATCTGTAGAGGAATTCTTGTTGTAATATCTGGAGCAAGCCATGATGGAATCACTGAAGGAAACTGGAAAAACTCCTGGAGGAATTCGTCGATGCATCCTTGCAGAAGTATCAGTAATTTTTTTGCAGTATTTTCACAAACACCGTTGTCGCCTTCGGTCTGCCATTGAACGTGGAAGCTAAAGAA